>NW_020955248.1:1221838-1364840 GCF_003031625.1 Empidonax traillii | reverse complement strand
TCCAGCAGCCCCAGGCAGTTGTAAAGGCAGCTTCCACGGCTCCCAGGCATCCTGCAGCACTTCCCAGCCTGGTTTAGGAGATCATCTGGGAGGGAGAGGTGGGACAGAGGCAGAGGAGCCTTAGTGATGTCCCCAAAAGATGTTACAAATATAATTCAAAGCTACCTTGTACAGAGCACGGTGCCAGGAAGCTATGCTGGGGCAGGGGGCCAGCATGGACAGGGCTGGTGACTTCCCAGGGTGACAGACAAGCTGCCATGCCAATCCCCTCCCTGGAGGGAAAAATATTGTTCTTGGTGACTCTTTACAGGGGCTTGCACAAGGCTGTTACAGCAGGTAATTGGTGCCCAGGGCTGCTAATTGCATTCTGCCTGTTACCTAACCCGTGACTCATTCCTCCAAGCAGGCAGCCACCTCCCAGAGGTACAAAAAGGTGGGCTGGGGTGTGCAGGGCAGTGGGAGGGCATTTATGTTTGCCTTGGAGCCCTCTGCCCCGCTTCTCACCCGTGTCCAGAACAAATTAAAGCTGGATTTTGAAAGCCTCAGGGAAGACAAATTGGATAAAGAGAGAGCCTAGAAGAAGCCTGGAAGCAGGCAAGGCAGTGCCTCCTGCTGCTCAGCTACCTGGGCAGGGCCAACCTGCCTCCCAGCAACCTTCTTTTGCCTCCCTTTCACTGCAGCTGATGGCCCAGGGTGGTGCTAGGGGATGTGTTTCTTTGGGGGCCAGCAAGTGCTAAGCTGGAGCACGGCCTGACTGCCCAAAAGAGGAGGGCTGGCTTTTTACCACCTTCAGCCTAGGCCGTAGGGCTAGGGCTGGCTCTCAGTGACAGCAAGGGCAGTTGGAATTTTCAAGCCCCGAGTCAGGGTGCCTCATACAGACAGAGTGTTTTCCCTGGATACTCAAGCGCTACTTTTTTTCCTGCAAAGTTGCAAATTCTAATCTCCAAACCCATCACAGGATGGAGGAGAGCTTGTTTTGGGACTTGTCTTCTCATCAGCTCAAACAAGAGTCCCACTTTGTTTGCCTGCAGGGCAAGCACCCTCCCAGGGGGCTGGCTGTGCTGGGATGCTGAGGCTGCATCCCCCGGAGTGGGTGTCACTTGGGAGCTTTCATCTGGAGCTATTTGTATGCCAGTTCCCCCTTCCCTGAAAGGAGAGTTGCATGGCTCCAGGGCAGACCTAGGATTTTGCTCTACATTTTAGTGACTGCAAGTTAAAATCTTCGTTTTCTTTCCTCCCCCCTTCACTGTCGTCCTCATAAAAGACACAGGCAACTGGTTTAGAGCCTGAAATAACACCTCACAGGGGACTCGTGAAGATCAGCAAGTTAATCTTTGCTCAGAGCTTCAAAAGTGCATGGCACTAGCAGTGCCAAATCACAGGGGCAAGGAGGACACAGAGAGGACTTGACTCTGGTGCAGGTTGCCCATCTTCTCCCATCAATTTCAGAATCAGTGGACCCAGCTCTCTGCCTGACCACGCGCCCCACAGTCTCACAGAGCCACAGGTTTCTTTGTTTTCTTGTATGCCTCAGGAAAGACCACCTACCACCACCTCTCCATGGCATGGGTATCCTGGCACCCCTTTCCCACAGTGGGTATGATAATGGCACTTGGTCAGGAGTCAGAACCATAGGTGAGCACTGCTGCGGATACCTAAACCCTCCATCTTCCCTCTGCCAGAGTCTGAACCCACTCTTGGCCCCATGTTAAGGTGAGAAACACCTTTCAGGGGCACCATCCCCCCTTCTCCTAGCAGCCTGGCTGGGCTCAGTCTCCCTGTTGTCCCCTAGGAGGATGAGGTAACTGGCTCGTCACTTCACGCTAATCAGGGCATGGAGGGATGTGAACCTCTAGGGACTCAGCCAGACACATCAAGTGAGCTTTTCCCTGACTTTCCTAAAGTAACCTGGCCAACGTCAGCACTGGGGAAAGGCAAGGGACTGAATACTAGGGGGCAAGTAGAAAAGAGGGGGGACTTGGTCTGTGGCACACTTAGCCTGCCCTCTACCCACACCTCTTGCTGCCCTGCCACAGCAAAGTCAGTGCTCCCTTCCTTCCCCTGAAGGGCTGGCCTCATGGAGAAGAAAAATATCCCGCTGTGCATCAACCATACCTTCCCAGTAACACACAAGCCCAGAGCCTGCCACCCATTCCCATTATGAATGGTATTTAATTCTCCTTTACACACGGTTTGCCAATAAAAGGCTCCATTAATAATTTACAAGCAATAAAGAGTACAGCTCCTATAAAACAAGGGTTTGTTGCAATCTTAGTGTCGCTCCAGCCGCAGCGGGGCATAGGCATATAAGCCATGCTCCCTGTGCCCTGGGGCCAGAGGTGAGGTAGACAGGGGAAGAGGGGACCCAGAGCACACAGTGCCACAGGGCAGGAGAGTGGGTGGTGATGGGAGAAGGGCTTGAAATGTGTGTGAGAGATGCTCCTACGCAGCCTGATCCCACACATTTCCTCTGCGTTCCTTATCTGTCAATCTGACGACGTACCAGAGACAAGGGCAGCCCAAGGTAATGGGGAGCAGCCCAGGAGGGTGGTTTCCACCGTGACAGCAGAAGACACCTCTCCAGTAAAATATAGAAAGCTCAGATGGGGGAGGCAGTACGTGTTACTTCCCAACTCTTGGTTGTCCTCAAGGGGACCAGAAAGGCTACCTTGAGGGCCTTTGCTGCCAGCATCCCCTTGGGGAGGAAGAACACGCTACCTGGAGGGGCTCAGGGAGGCAGGGACCTCCAAGAACAGCTCTTGGGGACAGTAATTGGCAGTACCCACTCTGGTACCCCCACAACTCAGTCGTCACCCTCCTCGATCCACAGCGGGCGGGTTTGCTCCTGAAAGATGCATCCGCGAACAACCTTGGGCAGCTCCTCGGCGTGGGTCCAGGCATGGGGCTCCACACGGGCCCAGGAGCACGGCAGAGTGTGGAGAGCCTGCTCCACACCACGGCACACCTTCAGCACCTCGGAGTCCCGCTGGCCCGCCTTCTCCAGCAAGCTCCTGGGGAAAACATAGGGACAAATATTACCCTTGGCACAGAGAGATGGGGTGGCAAAACCGCCCAGGAACTCCCTCACACTTACAAAAAGCCAGTTTTCCTGCCTTTATTTCCTTCACAGCAGCCAATCCCAACATACACATCAAGTGCTCTTACCTAATCCTTGTTCTCCCTCTGAACAGAGCCAAGGGTTTCTCTCTCCTCCCATGATACCCTTCATCCATGCCACTCGTCTTTTCTTACCTGAGTCCTCTAACGTTCTTCTCAGTGACCTCGACATGGATAACGATGGGGTATATTTCACTTTTAATTAGATCCCTCACACCCTGAACTCCCAGCTCTAGCAGGCAGTGTTTATTCTGGAAAGGAAATTGAATAGATTTACTGATTTAAATGGAGAAAAAATAACCCCAGCCCCTGACAGTTACATTAAATCAAACCCCATACTGTGTAATATCATTGCTTTTCCAATACTAATTCCATTAAAAGTGAGATTTATGGACACTGCCAAGCGGGAAGGGGAGAATTAAAGAGCGGGGTCACCCACTCCATCACTGCCAACCCAACCCAAGAGCCCACTGGACTCCCCTCTCAGCCACAGCCCATCTTCACATCCCCCTTGTCATTGCTGTCACCCACAGCCTCACATTTCTCTGTCTGCCCTGTTGCCACTTTGGTGAAGATGAGGAATGTGAGAGCAGGCAGGTCACTTCTGCATATGGCATGTCCCACCGCCTCCCTCACGAATCCCCATTTGCCATTTATTTTATCTGAGCTCATCAGAGACTCAGGGAAATGTCCATATCTGTTGCTCCACAACTCCACAGCACCTGGATCTGAAACACTGTCCAAATTACACAGCCCGCAAGCAAGCAGCTCCTTCTCTATCACCACACTACTCTCCCTCTTCTCCTGTTCTCCTCTTCTCCAATCTGAATAAGGTCCCCCATCCTGGCTCTCTCTCTGCAGACGAAACAGCTCAGCACCTTCTCCATCGCCTCACGGATCATGCGGATTCGCCAGCTCTCCCTTGGGTCCTGTGGGGCAGTTCTAGACAAAGGGTACTCCTGCGCATGGGTAGCGCTGGGATCTCCTCCTGCCAGCTTCTCTGTGAGCCAAGAGGAGATATGAAAAGGGAAACGTCAGTCCCTTCTCCCTCTTGCACATACTTTTTACCTCTGATCCTGCACATTTGATGCTGCGCAGGTGCTTACTGAGTCCAGTGTTTATGGATTCTGGAGAGCAAGTCTAATTATACAACATTAAGTGCTGGCATGGATCTCCTGCAGCTTTCTGGCATGGAACAAACAAGATATCACAGCTGAAGACACTTTGCATGGCAATAGCAGCACCTTGTGTTGTACCACAGCAGCCTAAGCTGGCTCATGGACATTATCCACTCTCCTCCCCTCTGCCACACCGTCCCAACCCTCCCCGTAGAGTATAGTAGAAAAATAACCAATCTATTTTGCCAGGTAGTTTTTCTGCAGGGTTTGAGAGTTACATGGCCTCATAGATGGCTCCAGTGAGTAGCACAGCTGTGGGGAGGCAAGAGGAGTATGCATCCTGGCATGGAAGAGTGGGAGGAAGATGGGGAGCAAGTTGAACCTCCTTTTGCTGGTGGCAGCCTGAGCCACCTCCCCTGCTCAGAGGCAGGGGGACAGCACCCAGCAGCCGAGCCAGCGCCAGGCAGGAGAAGAGCAGAGAGGCAGAGAACTGCGGGCAGAGCTGGCAGTACAGCAAGCTGCAGTGTGGTCAAAGCAATGACTGCCAGATGCAGTAACTCACAACAGAAGCTGACACAATGCACACCTGGCTTGGGAGCCACAGGCTCTGCAGCCCAGTGTGGCTGAAGCAGGTGCTGGGTTTTACCTGCTGACTGTACTGCTCTAGGCAGCTGCCCACACTGCCACAGAAACACAAGCAGAGAATATAATAAGGCTTTTAGGAGCTGCTCATGCCTAAGATAGAAATAAAGTAATATATTGAGGAGAAGGCATGTTTGGAACTGGGTCCAGGACACATTCCAGTTACCCCAAGGCCCAGGCTGGCTGGGCATGCTCTACTACCTCTGACTGGTGGCACAGGTACTTCCTAGGTAGATGTGGATCCTGCAAAGCCCTGTTTCCTTTGCAGGCAGTAGGCTCCTGTGGAAGATCAGCTGGCTGAGGAGTTCTCAAAGGAAAGCACAGGCAGCAAAGAAAACAGATACGGCTTGGGGCTCATAGATTACTTTCCTTCCCATGCAGCAGGCAAAACTGGCAGGGGAGGATGGTTTTTGCCCTCAGTGTAAATTCCCATCTGCAGTAAAGGCATCAAAGCAGGTCCCCATGTAATGTGAGGGGGACCCTGCAGAGGGCTCAGCAGGACAGGATACACAGCCAACTCACTCAGTTAAGAAGCCTAGAGGCCAAAATTTTCAGAGCCATGCTTCTTCAGCAAAACAGAAATGTTTCAGTACCTTCATAATCACCCCTCCAAAAAATATATTGATTCATTTTTCAGTCCTGCAATTGGCAAAGGAAGAACTCTAAACACTGGGAAAGGAGAGCAATGAAGATGTGAGGAGCAAGAAGGAAAGAGGGTGTTGTCCTCTTTGGGCAACATCTTAGCTTCCCAATGTATGGCTAAGAAGTGGCAGGAGGTAAAAAGGGAAAGTACCCTTTGGAAGTAGGAGACTCTTGTTCTTTACCCCATTCAGCCACAGGCTACTAAAACAGCCCTGGATGTGCAAACCACTCATTTCTGCCTACCTGCTGGGCACACATGGAAGTCCAGGCGAGAGGTGGGCAAGTCCAGCAGGTTCCTGATGAGCCGTGGTACAATGCAGTTTGGTGACAGCACCACAGGACGGGGTGCCTTGACCACCACAGGGCGCACCAGGCTGTAAGGCTTCAGGTTCATGTCTGGGTCCGGAAGACAGGAGTGAAGAAGAGAAAGCCAAAGGTGAGACCATAACAACCTACATATCATCCCATTCTTCCTGTACCACCCCCTCATCTTGAATAATGTAGGCACCTACCAACCATCTCATGTCCCAGGAAAGATCCTATCCTGGTTACAACACTTGCTCACGGGCAGATACCCTAGACATGGACCCCCTGCCCATTTCCTGGGACTTCCTTGAGTTACGCACCAGTTTATTCTCCATAAAAAGTTACCTGACCCCAAGAATGACAACAGCAATGGAAAGCCCCAGAAAAACAGGGAAAAGGGGCAGAGACTTCAAATATGCACAGACTTCTCAAAATCCCATTAGCAGAGTTATAAGAGGGATCCTGAGCAGAAAGACTGTGGCATCCCAGACACCAGTGTCCCCTCAGTGCCCACAGGGCACAAGTGGGTCTCTAAGAGTGACAGGGCAGGCACAGGGCTATCAGCTCACCTGAGCAGGGGTCCAGCCACAGCTGCTGAGGGGGCTGTTCTGGGCTCCTTTGTGGTTTGGATTTCACCAAGCGCAGTTGGTCCAAGGCCCGTTTCTTTAGCTGAGGAGAAAGTGAAGAAAATAAGGCTGAGAGCATTGACCTTTTCACACACACACACAAAACTGGCTGCAGAAAACCCTCTGCAAAAAGGATGGAGCACCCTTACAAAAAGCATGGGATCGGGTCGGCTGCCCATTAGGTTCAGCCTGTGGGGAAGTGTTAGAAAAGCAGCCACAGAGCAGTAACACTGCCTGGGGTATAAGCCCCTGCTTTGCTTTCTAACCCATCTGCCACCTCTGTATGGGTTGCTTAACCAAAAGAGTGGGGCAGGTCGCATGCTAAGGTGGTGAGATGGCTATGAGCACACACATGGCTCTCATCTTCTGCTTCTTTGGCTTACATTATTTCTGTGGCCTCTCTGCTGCCCAGGCATCTGGCCCTTCTCCTGGATCTTCAAAAGCTGGTGAGCCCTGAAAAGACAGAGAGCATGCACTCAAGCAACTCTAAAGGCCCCATGGACCATAGCCTGCTGTAATCTGGGCTCCCAAACACTACCACACTGGTCCCCGTGCAAGGCTTGGGCATCCCACCCCACTGAGAGGCGAGTCCGCACCCCTCCTGACTGCTAGGGGATGTTCACCACAGGTAAATGGAGCAGGTACTCCCTGCCTTCCTCCTCACCCTTGTTACCTGCTGTAGTTGGGCACTGTCCCCTTATCCAGGTCCCGCATGGTGAAGGGGTCAACGCGCGAGCAGTACCACTCCAGACGCCCTTTGTGCATGGTGTCCGTGACATGGAGGATCTCCCGACACTTCACACACAGTGCATAAGGGTCTGATGGCTCCAGGAGGGACAGGTTGGTGCGCACGTAGAACGAGTCTCCAGAAACTTTCTTCCCTTCTTCCAGAGCTTCCCGCAGAGGCTGGTATCCTGGAGCACAAAACATGGGTCACTGCAGGTGGTGACACAGGAGACAACCATCACCAGTAAGATAGACCAGTCCCCAGCACAGTTGTGACACTACAGATTGGGCTAGGGGAGGGGTGCAGAGGAGGCAAACAGACAGAAGGTCTGTACCTCCATCCTGTAACTCAGAGGATACACAAGTCACACCAGACAGGGAAAGCTAGTGGAGCTACAGCCAACCCGTGTCAGACATGGTGGCCTAGGACCAAAGAAGAGAAGAGAGAGAATAACTGAGATTTATCTCCAGGGCTGGGAGGAGGGTCTAAAAAGGGAGGTAGAGAGCTCAGGCTCAAAGGAGACCCAGCTGCTAGCACCTTACCTTCCAGGTCCAGCTGAAAGATGAGACTAGAGGGCTCATCCCAGTGCAGCAGGCTCAGGTAGGCAACCTCCCGGGTGCAGTTCTCCAGGGAAAGCACCTCTTCCTTCAGCGATGGCACCCTCAGCTAGCAAGGATCCAATGCTGTTAGACCTAAGATCTGGAAGAGCAGGCTCCCCCCAAGCTTCCTCACCCATTAGGGTTACACAAGAAATGTTACAGAGTGAGACCGGCCTGGGAAAACTATACCTGAGGACAGGACATCCTCAGTCTGCTTCTGGCTCCCTCCTCTGCCTCTGAAATACCTGCTGTTGGCCACTATCCACTCTGGATGCTGGGCTGCCATGAATGGAAATGCGTGTGCATGAATGTGTGTGGGAGCAGGAGCACTGGTTTCATTTCAGTTACGGGTGGGATATTAATTCAAGCAGTGTAGCTGTATTTCAAGTGGTGTCATTCTTAGCAAAACAAATGCCCTTCCTTCCCTCCAGGAGCTTTCTTCAGAGCAATTATTCTCTGTAGCTCAGGTGGGTCACAAAGGTCTGAGAAATCCTGCTCCAAAATTGATTTCTTTGCAACGGGCACGTGCAGGATGAGAACTGCTCTGAAAACCTAGAAGATGACAGACAACTCCAGGGACATACACATCTTAATCGTGTGACTCCTTTTTGTTTCTCCCCACCCACAGCTCAAGGAAGTGTTTCAGAAGGTCTCAGCATTTTTATATGCACAGGTACACCTAAGTGCCGTAAGACCTGGATGGGTGTTTGTGCTGTATAAAGCTCTAGGCAGGGAACAGTCCGGGGAAACAAGAGAAAGGGAGGTGGACCTAAAGTTGGGTAAAGGTCAATTTGCACTGGGGATCACCTCCCACTCCTCACAACATCCCAGGTGCCTTGCAAACCCACAACGTGAGACCTTCCCAGACTCACCTCAATAAGCCGGCACCCTTCTCTGAGTCCTGCATCCTCGACCCTTGAGCCTGGCTTGACCCACTGGACATAAATCCCTGTCCTGTTCCCTCCAAGGATGGAGATGTCTGATCCAAGCCTCTTCTCCTGGGGTGAAAGGTTGCTGGGGTGACCCACATTAGTGAGCTGTACCACCAGTGACCTGGCAAGGAGAAATGCCAAGTCTGGCAACTGAAGTTTACTGTCTTTTCTCAGAACCAGTCCCCCATGCCTTGTGTCCAGCTACAGGGTATTTTCTCCAGTGCAAAGCTCGTGACTCACAGTGTGCCCGTCACCAGGGCACACAGAGCTTACAAACCCCCACAGCCCCTTCCATCCCACCAGCCCCAACACTGAAGCCAAGTTGGGCCCCCATGGTCCTTTCGCCACCTAGACACATGCATGTCCAGTCCCAGGCAACATCCCCACCCCTGCCATAACAAATGGGACAGCACAAGAAATTGAAGTCCTGCTAGGAAGCAAGGACTGTAGGATCTTCATTTCTCTCCTCTCTCACTAGTGAGAAAGAGTCCATGAGGGAAGAGGCAGAAAGGAAGGGTCTCCCAGGCGTGGTCTCCTGACACCACAAAATATCCCCTCAAGCAGCTGGCACAGAGTGCCTAGGTTAGAGAGCAGCAGTCACCTCCTGGTGACCTCCTGGCGGCTGGGAAGCGTGGACAAGCAGATCTCAGACTTCACCCTGGTGTAGGTGCTGCTGGAAGAAGAGGAGGAGGCCCCAAGCAAGGTGCTAGCAAAACCGCTGCCTAGGAAAGAGCAAAAGGGAGAGAGGGAGCACGTCACCTCTACTAACATTGCAGGGAACTCATGTCCTCAGGGTGGCAAGGGTCTGTCACCATCTCCTGGCTGTTTTCTAGCATCTGACTGGAAAATTGAGGCTGCAGGGAGGCTTTGAACAGTCACCCTCATGGGAAGGGTTTTCCAACAAGCAAATCTTCATTCCCTTCATCAGCATTTTGGTCAGAAGGCAGCAGCAACCAGGGACACCTGGATGGGCCCAAAGATCAGCCACCAGTGCCCACCACAGGACCTGCCAGCATCAGGAGCTTTACTCCAGGAGATTTACAACCCATCACCCAGGTAGTAACAGACAAAGGGAATATCCAATAACAACCCAGGGCAAGAGCATTTCCCTCTCCTGTTACCTACTCCCCCCAAATCCACACCATCAAGACAGCTTTCCATCAATTAAACAGAGCTGATGCTGCAGAGCTACCTGCTCTGCAGAGGAAAAGCCAGCTTTTCCAGCTGCTGTGCCTGACAAGGCATGGGGGGCGCTGTGTGGGTCCATAGCACCCTGCTACGAATGCAGAGCCCTCACACTGAGCTGCACAAAGGTGTGAGGGAGGGTCAGTTGTCCAACCTCTCTCCCCACAGCCACCACTTCTTTTTAGCTAAGCCCTTTGGGGAAAGCCCCCACCCCGGTACCTGTTGCATCTTCGATGCTGCTAAATGAGCCACAGGACAAGCTACAAAGGAAACACAAAATGAATTTGTAAGGCAGCAGCTTTTCCAAAGCCTGTTTGCATTCTGTTCTCAATCCCGCCTCCACAGACTTCCTCGCCACCCGCAAGCACCCCAGCAGCCAGCACACAGCTCCTAGCCAGCCTTAAGACTCTCAGTTCCCACTCCAGGTTCTCTCCTAACCCTGCCAGGCAGCTCTCCCTGGCCCCACAAACCCCACAGAGGACACACAGGCTCAAGTAGCTCCCAGCAATCACCTTTTGTAGGGCATACACCTATCTTCCCGCTGCCGACGGAGGATGGAGCCAATGCAAGGAGGGAAGGGGAAGGTGGAAAGGCGGTTGATATCCTTCTCACTCTCAGGAGTCACGTCCTTGGGCAGAGTGAAAGAGAGATGCTTGCTAACATCAACCCAGCACCAACTCCCCTCCCATCAGGCCAGGTCGCAAACAGTTCCTTGGGTACCACATCCATCTTTAGGGATAACCCACATCCTTCCAAACTCCCAGGGGCATCTTGTTTTTCCAAGCAGTTAGCTGAGATAGAGATTCCATTGTCCCCATCGTCCATTCCTGCATCCCCATCTTTTTACAATGTACAAGCTGTGGGAGCAGTAGCAGATGAAGAGAATACTTCACTTCTAGCCACTGCACACCCAGAGGTGTAAGTAACCTGTGGGACTGCCCATTTTAGAGTGCTCTAGGATGACAGTTCAAGGAGTCACAGGAAAGAATCTGACTCTCTTAAAAACAATGTGATGCTGCTACAGGATTCAAAAGAGCTTGGATTTCTCTCCCAGCATGCATAGATTAAACAGTATTTTGGGGAGGATAATATATTACATAAGGCTGTTGATTTCTAGGGTGTCATACAGGATGAAGAGAGTTTTTCTTCCTCCTCTTCCCCACTCAGCTGAGTGCTGCACACTTTGTAGCGGCATAGGTGAGTTTGTCAGACCAAGAGAGCAAAGCTTTGCATCCTAGATCTGTTCACACCTTACACACCATCCCACGCCCAGTCTTCCACCAAGTCACAGCCCCACGATGGACGCACTCCAATGCCTCTGTGCCCTTCCTGAGCAGTGTGGGTCCCTGCTGCCTTCATGCTGAGGGTCAGCCTCTCATGGCCAAGCACTCACCATGCTCTGAACGGCTGAATCCCCTGAGAATGGAGTAGCAGAAGTCCCCAGAGCATCCATGAGTCCAGTCGTAGGGTTGTCTAGGAGGCTCCAGGTGCTGCTGAGGTTGGAGCAGAGGGAGTAGGAAGAGCTGCACATCTGGGAGAGAAGGGACTCCATCATCCCATTATATCCCCCAGAAATGAGTCCTGACCCCTCTGCCTTCTCTGTTCCCTCTTCTTTCTAGCCACTCTCACCTTGCCCAGGACGCGGCTGCCTTGGCACCGCTGCAGCTGTGCCTCCAGCGTGCTGTTCAGCCCTTCTGCCTGGCTTAGCTTGCTTAGGAGCTCATCCCGCTCCTCCTCCAGGGCCCGCACGCGTTTGCGATACTGGTCCTTCTCAATAAGGCTCTGGGAATATTGTAGCTGCACCCCATCACGGCTCTGGATTGCCTGCAAGGAGCCAGACAGAGTGAGAAAAGGCAGAGAACTGCCACCCTACCTCCCATCCTGGAATGGATGGACAAGATCCACTGGAGAAGGAAAGGGTACCCAGAGCAGAGACAAATGCCCTGCTGGGAAGTGGAAAGCAATTTACCTGGTCCCGCTCTTTTTCGATCTCCTCCAGCTGCAGTAGCACTGTGTTCATCCGATGCTTGTAGAGATCGCAGTCCTTCTGCAGCGTCCGGTATTTCAGCTGCAGATCTTCCACCTCCTGGAGGTACTGGCAACAGCAAGCAGCAAGTGTTAGCTCTGCTGAAAGTGACTGCTGTGGTTTCACAGCCCCTTCCCTCCCCTCCCCTCTCTTCCAGGCCCTGCTAGGTGTGCAGGGATGGGGAATGGTGATGGGGGCAGTGATGGATGCTCTACCTTATCCCTCAGCTCTTCAGCCCACTGCAGCTCATTCTGCAGGGAGTTGAGTTTCTGACAGAGATCCTGCCGGTCGTCTTGGGCTTCCTTCCAGTCATGTTCCAGGATGTCCAGCAGGATCTGCTCAGAGCCTGGCACTGGACCCTCACCAGGTGTCTAGAAAGTGAGAAGGTACTGTCACTGCACCACAAGTACCAAGGGAGTACCAGACCAGGGCAACAACTGGCAAATTGGCACAACCGCCATCATCACTCCTGCACTGATCTACTGTGCACTCCAAGGCACTAAGTCACACTTGTGAGCACATCCAAGAGTTACAGGGCTGGAAACAAGGACCCACCACTACCCGGACTCAGAAGCAATGGCAGCCACCACAGCCAAGCGACATGCTCAGAGGATAGGACAAACCAGCCCAAAATAACGATTCCCCTCTTTCCAGTGCCTGTGTAACCACTGCAGGGGGTGGCCCAGGAAAGGAGGTGACCTAGAGCCTGCCCTGCCCTGCCAGGTACCTGCAACATGCCCTGCAGCTCCTGCAGTGATGCCGTGAGCCGCTGGTTCTCAGCCCACAGCTCAGACACAGCGTCGGGGTGGCCCCGCTCCTCCGCCTCCCGCTGGGGCGGCGCAGATGCCTGTTTCCGCAGCAGGCTGCACTCCTCCTCTAGGCTGGAGACTTTGCATTTCAGCTGGTCCACCTGTAACCCAGGGAAGAAACATAGTCTGACACACACAGCCCTGCACCTTTGCTTTAGCGGGAGACTGCAGCAGGGAAGGTGCTGGGCAGAAAACAGGCCTAGAGGTGAGTAAAGCAAAGGCTGGGCAACCATGCAAAGGAGTATCCTACCGCTGGGCCAGGGTTAGCAACACAGCTGCACAAAAAAAGCTTTTCCCTCGGGGAAAGGAGAACGATGTACTTGCATAAGCACATTCACTTTCAGGATCCTCCCTTGGTGCAACAACTTTCTTGCTACTCTGAGGCATCCTCAGTGCATCCAGCCTTGACCATGGGTGGACATGGGACCTCCGATGCACTGCCAGGGCCCGCAGCTGTGACTGTCTCAAAGGCTCCTAGACCAGCTGAGAAACAAATTCACAGCAGAAAAATCCACTGGAGGCTATTCAGTGTGGGGAGGCCAGCTCTGGCCTGGGAAGTATTTGAGGCTCAAACTGCCAGAGGCTGCAGGGTACCACAGGGGCATCATCACACCCTGGCCTGCTTTCACACTCCTCCACCAACACGTCACTGGAGACAGCGGAGGTCAGCTACTGTTAGGAGTAAGAGAGGTCCTCACAGACCTCTAACAAATGATTAGATTGATCAAGGAACAGGAGTTTTACAGCTAAGTAAGGCTTTGAGAGGAAATGGGGCAAAGCCACCAAGAAGCACTGCCAAAATTGCCAAGGAGGGATTCAGGAACTGAATTACTTCTGTAAATCTGCCCAAAAGACCTAGAATGACTTTTGGGAACCAGTCATTTCTGAACATTTCAAGAGGGGAGGGCAGGCTGAGACCCTGCTTCCAGGAGGATTTCTTCAGCCCAAGTTACCTACAAGTGATTCACCTCCCTTCTCCACAGAGGTCTCGGAGAGCTGGCATTGGAAGGAATACCAGACAAAAGGTAAGGGAGGATCCCATCGCTGGCAGAACAGAATGAGGAATGAAAGGTAATCACAAGGTTGTGTGAGAGGT
The DNA here is from genome assembly GCF_003031625.1 of Empidonax traillii. NCBI lineage: Eukaryota > Metazoa > Chordata > Aves > Passeriformes > Tyrannidae > Empidonax > Empidonax traillii. Next base: position 1,351,015 of record NW_020955248.1, on the reverse strand, counting down.
CCAGGTCCAGACTGGTAGGGGGAATGCCAGGAGGCAGCAGAGCACTTAAAAATGTTGGCTATTAATAGGTTCAGGGTAGGGCTGTCCTTGCCCAGGCAGGAAATGGGCGCATGTTTGCTGGAGGTGAGAGCTTGGCAGCTGGAGTGCAGCGTCACGAATTCCTTCAGCTATGCAGGGCATGAGTCTTACAAACGTCATGAGAGAGATGAGGAGGCGGTGGGGAGTGGCAGGGGGGACAGAGTCTGAGCCAAAAGGCTCCTAAGATCAGCAAGGTGGGCTGGGCAGCTCCAGACAGCACACAGGCACCCAGCACAGCGGCTTGCCATCATCCTCACTAGAGAAAGGAAAACACAAGCCCTTTCCCAGGAAAAACGTAAACACAAGCACAAAGACAGAATCAGCTGCCTGCCTGTGCTGCACAGGGCAACAAGTGCAAGCAGGAACAGACAGGGCATCTTGTAGTACCAGTGGCCATGCTGAAAGCTGAGAGATGCCACCCCTACTTCTGGCTCCTCTAGGTGATGTACATCCAGCTGTGGCAGGAGCTGGTGATGTATCTCTCCAGCTGCCCCCAGGCGGTGGCAAGCCTCCTGCTCTGTGCCCATGACTCAGCCTCTCTGCAGGGCACATTCCCATCAAGAGCAGGGGCATGAGCCCCAACACATGTCCTGCCTGCCATCAGCTCCTTCACGCGCACAAGCCACCACGTGGGAATATCCGTGTGCATCCTTCTTGGCTGACAGACCCTCACCACCCCCCACTGCCAAGCCTTGTGCTCCTCAGGATCATACCACCAGCTGCAGGTCCCTGCTTCGCAGCACAGCCATGTTCTTCTCCTCACAGAGCTGAGCATAGCGCATGGCCATCATGTAGTTCTCATCCTTCAGTCTCAGCAGCTCCACACTGTTGGAGTCCCACTCTTCTCTCAGCCGCTGGCAACGCTCCTGCACCTTCAGGAGCTCCTTCAGCTGCTGCTCCAGCCGGGCTTGCTCTTGCTCCAAAGCCTGGTTTTTCACCTGGAGCTGGTGTTCCTTTAGCAGGTGCTCTTTCCGTTGAGCCCTCACCTTCTTCACCTCCATCATCAGGAACTGAGTTAGACCCTCAGGGCCTTCCTCATCTGGGGGGAGACAAAGGAGAATTTGTTCCTGGTTGCTGAAACAGGGGTAACCCCAAAAAACAGATTTGTCCAACACTGTTTTCCACCAAGAGGTGCCAATTGTTGGCACCACAGCCATTGTTGTCCCAGGCATACAGCACCACAGTCCATCACACCTGTATATGTGGCCCCTTCCCTGCCAGTTGCAGAGCACAGAGCTGTCGGGGTTCCTCACACACTGGTAGCATGAACTTGTTTTTTATGCAGGCACACGCACAGATTTCTGGCCCTCCCCATGCAAGCAGCAGCCAAAGAGAGAACAGAACACCAGCCCTTACCCAGGATCATGGAGCAGCGCTGGGCTGGTTCCCTCCCCGTCAGCCGTGTGTAGTGCTCTGGGTAGTAAAACTCCAGGGATTCCAGGAAGGCTTCATAGCCTCGCTTTCCACGACGCCGAAGGATGTCCATCAGGTAACCTGGAAGAAGGGAAAGAGTTAGGATGAATTCCGCGCAAAACAGAAAGAAAACACCATAGCCCAGCTTCATGATATGAAAGTAGCATCTCTACCAGTTCTACTTCCATCCACAAAAATTGGAATGGCTAGAGGAGGGAATGGGGTGAGAGCACTACCCTCATCTGTGTGCATGCAGAGGGATGGTCATAGAGGATGAGAAAGAGGTCTGGGTGCAGAGCACTTCAGAGAACAACAAAGCTGAAGTAGCAGTGCAGTGGGAGGGAGCAGGAAGCCACCACCACATGCTGGGTAGCCTTCATTGTGCATCAAAACCAAGTTATTCCCCATAAACCAGGCCCACCTAAGTGCAAGCCTGTGTCTTCTCCCACCTGTCTGGTTGCTCTTGCAAGGGAATCGGCAGGAGTTCAGCACCTCCTCCTCATCCTGCTCATCTATCACACGGCACTGGCGCAGGTATGGGGTGAGCTTCGCTGGGTTCAGGGAGCGGGTCAGCTGGTGTCGTGCACTCTCGATCTTCTCCCAGATGGAGTCTTCTTCCTCCTCCTGCTCGGAGAGGCTGCAGGCTCGGAGAGGGGCATTCTCCACGGCTGGAAGGATAAAAGGAAAGGATAAAATTCCAAGAAATTGTGGAGGAGCGCAGAAGGTGCGAGTAGGCATGGGAAAACATGGGTCGAGGTATGATTCTGCAAATGATCTGTTAGTCTTGCAAATGATACCCATTGGAAGACATTTCACATACAAAGCAGGTCAGCAGGATCTTGAGAGTCCACCTAGGGCCTTAGATATGCAGAAGGCAAGTGATGCCTTAAGGGAGTTAGGAGCACATACTGTAGGAACTCCAGGGAAGATGACATCATCATCCCTGAAGCATTCTTAAATTCCCCCCAACCATCACACATCTTCCCTTTTTCCCCATCCCTGAAAATGGGAAACTCTCAGGACCGAAAGTTTTCACAGCCTGGAACATGCTTTCTCACAGTGGGGCTGGAGAGGCTCCAGCAAATGAATCCCATGGGATTCATTTGCCCTGTGCATGCCCCAAGTATCAGTGACCAAACTGAAGTTCCCAAGGGCACCATTCCAAAGAGCAGCTTGGCTACAAGTACTGAAATCATGGGGGAATCACACAAGCCTGTCTTTCACATATCTTCCACATAGCAGTATGGAGTCCTGAAAATACATAGCAACAAGGCAACCACTCTGCCAACCAAATAAAACCAGAGGGGCCCTCAAGTTAATGGGCCGAAACCCCTTAGAGCTGTGATGAACCTGCTCCATTAAGTCCTACAAGCAGTGATGGAGCAGGTATGTGCAAGGAGCTCTCTCCCCAGCTGTGGATCAATGCAATCAGTACTATCTATTTCCGCTTGAGAAATAAAATCTGCTCCACAGGCCAGCACATATCCTTTTAGCTGGCAAGACAAAGCACAGCAAAGATCTCCTGAGACTTAGAAGCCATCACTCCTCCAAAACATGCACGGTCACCTGCAACTCTGGTGCTGTCATCAAATCCAGCTTTTATACCCGGGGCACACAAACATCGCCAGGGGCGGTGTAGAGGTTCATGTTGCATGGGGAACGAAATATCCCCATCTTTCTCCTTTTCTTTGTGTTTTGGGGTTGTGTTTTTCCCTTCCCTTGTGGTGAGAGTATCATGCTATTTCAGACAGACAAGTAGCACAGCAAGGAGGATGGCTGAAAGAACTGTGCAGAAGTTAATCCTCCAAATACAAACAAAGAAGGCTTGGGGTCTGGTGGATGAAGAAGATCAGGAAAAGAGAATTGTTGATTACACAAAAAATACTCAAATGTCTCATTTCCAGCACCTAAGAGCTTAGGAACCTTAGTACAGATATGGTTCTGGATTGTCCGAGGTTGAATAAAAACAGCATTTCTTGCAGAAACTATTCTCATTTGAGACAAGGTCGCTTGCCACATAGACACGAGTACTCAGGAGGAGGACGCAACAGCAGGTCACAGATTGTCAAAACAATCGCGCTGTTTCGAACTCCGCTTCTTGGCTACGTATTTATGCCTTTAAATCAAAGTGTTTCTCTAAGAAACTGCAAACAGCGACCAGCTTCTCGGCAGGCAGGCTCGGCGGACAGGGAGAGGCGGGAGGGCGGCGGGGCTGGGGCGGGCAAAAGGTTCTAGGAGCCAGTACCCCCGCTCACTCCCGGGGTATCCCCCCTTCCCGCCCGCAGTACTCCCCTCCCGCGGCGGGGCGGGCGGAGGGAAACAGCGCTTCCCTTTCGCCGTCCGAAGGCGCTGCTCGAGAAATGCCGAGCCGGAGGCCATTCCTGAGGAGGTGGCCGAGGAAGAAGAAAAGTGGCGCAAACATCCCCGACCACCACCGCCACCCCCTGCCCCCCCAGGCCCCATCCCGAGCCGGTGCGAGACCCACGCCCTGGGGCGATGCCGCCGGTCGCGGCGGCCGCCGGCTCCGCGGGAGAGGGGGCACAGTGTGGCTCTGCCGCCTCCAGGACCCCGCTCCCGGGCAGGGTCGCGCCCCTTACCTGCCATTCCCGCCGCCGGGAGGGCTGCTCCGCGCCCCGCTCCGCGCCCCGCTCCGCACCGCGCCGCCGCCTCGCCGCCCGGCAGGTGTGTCTGAAGCGCTCTCCCCACCCCGCCGCACTTTCCCACCCTCTTTCCCTCCCTCCCTGCCACCCTCCCTCTTCCAGCCGGCTAGGAGGGAACCAGCAACCCCCCGGGCTATGGACAGCCTACCTATACCCACCTCCGGGGGTCGCGGGCGCACTCACCGGCGGGGCGGGGGCGGATCCCCGTCGGCCACTCCCGGTTTCTGAGAGCCTGGGGCCGCTCCTCACCTGGGCGCGCCGGTGAAGGGTTTTTCTCTGCGTGTGTCCTGTCCTTCTAACCCCCCTTGGTCCCCAGCCCCGGGATGGAGCTGCTCCCCGGAAGGATGTGGCTCGCCAGCCACTTCTCTTCCGAAACTCACCCGGCCTCACCTCCCGACCGACCGGCGGGGGAAGGGGGTGACCAGCTTGGCCGGGGCTCTGCCCGGGCAGGATGGGGGGCTCTCTGGGCAAGGTCCAGCCCCCCCCTCCATCCACCCCCCACCACCCCCAGCTCTACCTGCAGAGAAGATGTTTGTGAGAAGGGGCTTTTTTTGCTTCAGGGGCTCCAGAAATTGTAGCCAGGTCACCCCAGGTGTAGGGCTGGCTCTGGATGAAGGGGAGATCCAAGCAAGGGGAAAAACTGAGAGTGGTGGAAAGAAGCATGATCCAGGGCAAGAAAAGGTCCCACAGGCTAGGTTTTGGCTCCAGTCCTCAGCTGGGTCCGTGGGTGGAACTGGGCGTGGAGGCACCCTGGGGCAGCGTGAGGGAGATGTACTCCAGGGCATGCAGGGGCTTGTAACCTCCAGCCTGACCCAGCACTGAGTTCCCCAGGCCAGGGGTGGATGCTGGAAAGCCTTATGCTGGCCCAAGTGGCCACAGCAATTCCAGGAGTAGACCTGTGTGTCCATACAGCATCCCAAAGAGTTTGCACAGAGTAACCTCCACACCTGCTGTGTACTCAGTTGCTCATATCTGTTCATACCACTGGAACAGAGGGCTCTGGAGAGATGGAGTTGGACACCATGGGCCAGTCCCAACATCATATGCCCCTCCCTTCGAGGCTAAGGTGGTTTTAATTTTCTCTAGCAACCCTGTCTCACTCTCATGTTATCACTCTCAGCTGTGTCAGAACCTCAGTGGCCAGGACAGACAGTGTAGGCTCTATGGAAGAAATTCACAATGCAATATTAAACTCATAAGAAGTAGGAATTCCCCAATTTTCCCCAGCCTTTGGGTCAGCCCACAGGGTAGCCCAGAGTACTGCTGAGCCCTATATTGCTCCTGCCCCTACCAACAAACTCCCGAAAGGGAGGTGCCCTCAGCATCCCAACACTGCAGCTTCTAGGCCCCACTTTGGCATGGAAATCTTCCCTCCTTCAGATAAGTGAAGAAATATGAAAGTTAGGGGAGTCTGTAACAATCCTGAGGTATGAACTGGGCCCCTTTCCCTAAAGGATTCCTGCTGCACCCAAGTTGAACCTCTTTATTTGTTTCTCCTCCAGGGTCAGTGGCAGATGCATCCCCTCAGGTCCCCACAAGCCTCCTGCACCAGCTTCAGTAAGGTGATTTGAGGGAAGAGAGGCTTTGGCAAGACCCTTTCCCGGTGCTGTTTTCCAAGAACAAGCACAGCCACCACACAGGAACTGAGAGTGTACCTGTGCGATGCACGGAGCACGAGGCCTTTTTGTTGCAAAATACACACAGGTATTGAGCAAACACCGGGCACACACGCGCACGTGGGGCTTTCAGCAAACTGCACTTGAATGGCACCCATCCCAACAGGCACTGGTTGACACCTCGAGCATATGAATTTTTTGTTGACTCACACCCCCCTGCAAGGGGCCCTAACGGCCCCTTCCCCTCCCTTGTAAGCTCAGCACTGCACGGCTTGTGCCCAAAAAGCACATGCTGACTCAGGACCACTAGCAGCAGGGCACAGCTCCTGTCTCCAGCCAGAAGCATCCAGCTGAGAGATCAAAAGCAAGTACAAGCAAGGCTGCCTGTTGGGAACCTGCTCTGACTCAGGCCATGTCAATTTTTGCCTGCTAGTTATTCTCTCGCAAACAACCCCCAGTCTCTCTCTCTTCCTCTCTAGTGAAAAGATTTCCTGAACAGGGTATTATGTGGTGATAGAAGATAAGATCTTCACAATCCTGATAAAAGTCCCAAAGCAAGAGTTGGCTTCTCTCATTCACACAGAGAGAGACAAACTCAAGGCTGACGGAAAAAGAAATCCTCTTCCTCCACCCACTCTGACCCCACAGGCAGTGGCTGCCATGCTTTATGACTCAGAGCACTCAGACATCAGACAGAGTAGGTCCGACATCAAGAACTGCTAAAGAAATATCTTTACCCTAGCTTGCCCGCAGAAGAGTCTTAGATATCCAAGTCCAGGAAAAAATAAATAATTTAGTAACTGAATGGTACCTCAATAAGGACAGGTCCTTAGACTGACTAAATGACTAATGTCCTATATTTTCTTACAAGCTCCATGAGCTGTTCTCCTTCATGGAGAGTCTCTGAGCTCAGCAGGTAACCTAGGAGCCAGCAGACCACCCCGAAGGCTTTGAGCTGGGTAGCTGATTCCAACAGATCAGACAGACAGTTTCTGAGAGGAAGAATATGTTCCATGCCTGTTTTTTGGCCAGGGTGTGGAGGCACAGAGATACAAAGCTCACCCCTTGTAGGGAAGCTGCAGTTGTACAAGACAACCCCAGTTTGCTGGAGATACACAGTCCCATCAGACTGTACATGCTCACAGCCAGGTATCACATTTCCAAAATAGCTTTACCAGCAGCAGTTACTTTTGTGCTGGCACACTTGAGTTCACACTAGGAATGTCACTGGTGTGTTTGGGTGTGTTTTTTGTTGTTGGGTTGTTGGTTGGGTTTGTTGCTTTTTTTCAAGTCCTATCCAAAATAGTCATATTGGTAAAACTTTCCAAGCCACATCAGCTCACACAGGAAACCTACAACAAGCTAGCAAATGGTGAGCCCCATGTCCTTTCCACCACCAGAGGAAGTGCTTAGCACAAGTGGCCCACAGAGTGTGACAGGCTGCTGGGTCTTCTTGCAGTGTGGGGCTGACCGATGGCACTCAGAGGTCAGTGGGATCCCTCCAAGGTGAGCAAGCCAGTTCTGTGCAGAGCAGGGCTGGGTATGCTACAGTACTGCATTGTTTGCCCCCTCCTGGAAACAGCTTTAGGAAGGGTGGGGAAGGAATTCAATAAATTCCTGATTGTGTGGCTAAAATGCCGTCAGTATAAAGCTCAAGCTGCAGCTACAGATGCTGAGCTTAGATGCTTTGTAAAGTCTTGCCCCGGGTTTTGGGAAGCACAGTATCTTTACTGTGGTACTGCCTACCCACACAGTGTCCATAATGTGAGTTAGGCAGAACATCTTCAACCATACATTCCTTGCTTGGTCATTTTTTTTTCCCAATCAAAATACGCTGTTCTTCTTGCAGCCTGGTGATTTGCAAGGACTTACATTGTCCAATGAAGTTTTAGGAGGAAGGTTTGCTAAGGTCTTGAGGGTGATCTCCCAAGTCAGCTGGAGGAAGCAAGTTTGAAATAATCCCCCAATAATAACTTCCACCCTGCAATAGCTGTCACAACACAATTTGGTGCAGTGAAAAAACTCTCAACAGTTTCTGTTCCTGTGTAAAATAAAAACAAATGCCAAAAACGCAAAAGAACTTGTGAAACAGAATTATCAGCTCCAGCCTGATCTAATCGGCTCATACGCTGCTTCACGCCAGATTAGTTAACGCACATGGAAAAAAACCCCAACCTTTTCCTAATGACGTTCATCAAACTCAATGTTTATATTAACAACCTTTGCAAGGACTTTGACTCTCTTCTCCCTTCTCTTTTCATAGCAGATGTAAGAGTGCTGCAGCAGACTGAGAGTGGTTTATTCCCTTCACAGTGGTGACTGCAGAAGGGAGGAGGAATGAGGTCTCCCCTCGAAAAAAAATGAGTGGCCTTCATAGCAGGAAGGAAATGCATGTATCTGTGTGTGGAGATAGCAAAACAAGCAAATATTTCCTTCAGCATTCCTCCCCCTCACCACATGAACACACCCATTGCCTGGAGCTACAGGAGGCAAAAGCATGGGGGAGCTTTTTGGTAAGGTATTGGCAACACATCTCTCTCCTCATTAGGGCATCAGAAGTGTTCAGGGTGGCAAGGAAGACCTGAATTAGAGCAGAATGACAGGATTAGAGTCACTGGGATGAGCTTTCTCACTCCAAAGCTGCCCAGCTAGCCCTGGCAAAGGGGCTCCAGCTCAGTGGGGCTGAGCCTGGAAGTCTGCTCGTGCTTGGCTGCCACCTCAGCCCTGCTGTAAGAATAAGGCTGTAGCCTTATTCTTAAAGCATTATCCCCGTGAGATTGGTCCCAGCTTTTTTCCCCCCTCTCTTCAGAACATGGGTCAGCTGGGAGTCCATCTCACTGCTCATTGTGAATCCAGATATAATTGTCTCCAGATATGACCCACACTGTTTAGAAACCAGGATTGAATTCAGCTCATCAACAAAGGACCCGCCTTTGTATTTTAATAGTGTATGTTCAAGCAGAATTTGTTTCTCAGGGAGGAGAACCACATGGACTGAGGACGTACACACAAAGATGGGGTAAATCACACCTGCTTTGGGAAGAAAACAAATGACTGTCCAAGAGGCAATGTGACGAGGCTAGAGCCTAGAGAAGCAATAAACCCAGCGGCATTTCAACTGCAGCAGGCAGCAGCTCATCAAACCCGCCCCGTTTTCCTTAGTGCTTTTTTGCATGCCGAGGCTGCAGCCACCAGAGGTCGATGTGACCACACCAACCTCACCCAATTGTTGGATGCTGCACACAGCCTCTTCTGAAACTGGGACGTCAAAGAGAAATATGAGGTAAGAAGTGTTTTACACCTCTTAGGACAAAATTTTGGGGCAGATTTGCATGTAAACCAACATCCAAAGCATTAATCACAGTATGACCTCATCACTACCCTGGAAAAAAAGGTCTTGAGAATAAAGATCCTGCAAACACTCTGAACTGAGACTCTGTTACTGCCACCAAGGAATTAGCTGCTCATCTGGGAGCCCCGCTCAGCCCAATTCAAAAATATTCTGGTCCCTCATACAGCTTCAACAGAGGGAAAGGAAGAAGTGTAGAGAGAAAGCACCACTTCCATCTTCCCTTTCTGTTCTCTGTGATGATCAAAGTCCTGTATGTCTCCTCTCCTGATTTGGTACATAAGCATGCCCCAGGGTGTTTGGCTGCCAGAGTTCCCTGAGTCATTGTCAGGCTGAGACTGGCCAGATGCTGATGGAGGAAAGGTAGGCCATCCCACAACACTCATTAGACTACACATGTGCCCTACCAAGGAAAGGGACAGGATTCATGTGTCAGGGAAGGAAGCTGCTGCTCTCTCAGACTTACCAGCAAATTTTGCTCCATAAAGCAACAGACAACATAAATGAAGTCCCAAAATACTCCCTTCTGCTACAATAGTTGGAGCTTTGAGGGCACGGGTTAGTGGTGCATGGGGGAAGGCATGTTGGCTTTCCAGTCTCCAGTACATCAAAGCTCCAGCAGCCACTGCCAGAGAGCAGATCCTGGTTCACCTGTGAACTTGACCTTGTAGTTCATGGTTTGGGCAACCAGCCCAAGTTTGGTGGTTTTCCAGTCTCAAGAACACCTGACTGCCCTTGGAGGGCAATGCAGTGGCAAGAGAGTGAGGCATGCTGAGCATTCTCTGGGGTTTCAGTAGGTTGGGACTACACCAGAACCTTTTGCCCTTGACTGGAGAGCAAACGTGTCCAGAACACGGACAGGGAAAAGAGCTGAGTTCATGCTAGCAGGACAAAGCCTCTCTGGAGAGGGCAAAGAACAAACAAGTGCCACCAGCACTTGTAACACTGCACCAGGGCCATAGGGTGGCACCACCCAACCATCAAACCCCGTGGGGAAGGAGGTGGTTGGGCAAAGCTCAAACACTTTCGGTCACCGTGGCCTTAAAGTGGAGCCCTTGTGAAGGGAAGGATGTGAGGAGCCAAGGGCTGTGCCTGTTCCTGCCACGCAGACCTGACAGGGCTCCTTACTCCTGACTGCTGAGGCCTTTCCCAAGCCTTTTCATAGAATAGCTTCAAACTGACAGAAGGCAGGTTAGATAAGGGAAGAAATTCTTTGCTGTGAGGGTGGTGAGGCACTGGAGGAGGTTGCTCAGAGAAGCAGTGGAGCCCCATCCTTGGAAGTGTTGGATGGGGCTCTGACCAACCTGGTCTAGTGGAAGATGTCCCTGCCCATGGCAGGGGGGTTGGAACTGGATGAACTTTAAAGTCCCTTCCAACCCAAACCATTCTATGATTCTGTGACCTACACTGGGCCCAGCTATTCTTATCCTACAGCTGACTGGAGATTGCTGCTGCACTGAGCCAGGCCTGGGCTTACTTTTGGGACAGCATAGGGACTGTAACTTCCCTCTGCTCCTGTAAGTGTTGCCTAATGGTGTGTCCTCCAGGGCATCTGTTAGAGGTGGCACAGAGCACCCCTCAACCTATGCTCAGTGTGGGCCAAGGACTACAAAGCTGATACGCAACAAATTTGGTACAGATGTGACCTAAGCCAGATCAGTTAGGTGCCAGAGGTATAGACAAGAGCATAGCATCTTGGATCTCATTTCCTCTTCTACATACCACCAAGGCCACACCAGATGCCCTGCAGGATGTGACCCTAGATAACATGGGAGGTCTTGCAGCCCTTCTGCCTGCTGCATGGGATCTGTGCTGGAGCCATTGTGGCTGAACAGGCTTCGATTTGTAACCCTCCCCTAGGCACTTCTCCATGCCTGTCATTCCCAGAGCTCCTCATTCCTCTGTCCCAAAGCTAAAATACCCAGCTACCTCCTTGTCTTGGGCTGAGTGGCTTTTCGCCCTTCAGACCATCCCACAGAGACCAGCATCAGCAAAAGTCAGAGACAACCACAGGAGGAATCAAAGCCTGGGGTGTAGCAGGAGCTGTTCCTCACTTCCCAGGAAGCTAACTGCAGCCTCCCCTCTACACCAGAGGTTTTCAAGGCCCAAGAATGTAACTCTAGCCCTCCCTGGAGCTGGATGCCCATTTCCCCTGGGAAGAAGTCACACCCTGCCCCATAGATGCGATCCCTGGGCTAAGAGCCACAGACAGTTGCTTGCTGGAGCCCGCCCAAGAGCATCGAGCTTTCCAAGTCCTTTCCCTTTCTTGGGGGTCTGGTAGTTACATAAACAGGAAGAGCCTGGCCCTCTCCCTCCGCCTTCCATGGCTCTGCCTCCCTCCCCTCCTCTCTGGCAGGCGCCGCATGATGCAAGCCCCAGTGTTGGGCTGCTTGGCCTCCCCGGGAGGAGCTGCTGGCTGGCCCCTGACCTCCAGGCTCCGCATTTCCTGTGGCAGCCAGGGAGGGAGACGAGGCCCCTTCTTCCAGACGCTGGGGCTGGGCGTAAAGGGGCCTCTGTGAGCCGGCCTGGGGGGGAAAAGGAAAGGTCATGGCGGTCCTTTGACAGCAGCAACCCGAGGTCGGAGGAGGCAAAGGTGCCAGCTGCCCCAGTAGAGCTGGGAGCATTGCTGGGACAGAAACCTCCACCCTAAATGACAGGGCGAGGACCAAGCTTATTTTTGAAAGCTTTGTGGCCTTCCCTCCTAAAACCAAAGGCAGCCACACTGAGTCTGGGCTGCTGCCCAGGAGGGACCAGAGCCGGCGCCTGAAGGAGAAGGTTGCAGCTGCAGAGCCCAGTGCTGCTAAACCCAGCTGCAGGAATACGTGCCTGTCCTAAAATGGAAAAGCTGGACTGCTGCCTAGGAGGGTGTTACCCCTTTCCCCCAGGTCCCTCTAAGTTGAGACAGGTATCCCCTGCCCCTCCACACATCTCCCATGGGTCATTATGGGGAACAGGACTGAGATCTGCGGAGGGAAGCAGAAAGAAGAACAGAGCCTTGCTGAAGGCATTCAGTTTGAGAGGCAGGTCCTTGTTTCTGGGGTCCACATCCATGACTGGGCTCTGTGCCAATCCTGGCTTGTATAGACCCAGGAAGCTGGCCAGATGTGATGCCCGCTCTTCACAACCTGGCAGGAGGTGCCGGATGCCTGGGGAGAGCAGGGAGGGGGGATGGCATCCCAGATGGAAACCTCTGGTATGCCTTTGCGCTGATCTCCACTCTGCCCTGGAATGCGCCCGCCAGCAGCATGTGGGAAAGTGGAGTCAGCAGAGACCTTGGATGTGTCAGCTCCCCGGCTGAGTAAACAAGAGGAGCCCTGGCAAGCATTCAGCCCCAAGTAACCAAGACCTTGAAAACAGGGGGTTGGAAACAGGGAAGTTCTCCTGTCCCCTCCTTGCTCACCTCCTGCAAAATATGTCCTAACCTCTCCCCTACCTCAGGTGCTAATGCCACCCCCTCTCACCCCTAGCAAGTCTGGAAAAGTGTGGGGAGAGACTCTCCCTGCGGTGTTTCCAGCACCATGCTGTCAGATCTAACATCCGGGAGAGACACTGACACAAAAGGAGGGTCTAGAGAAGAAAGAGGTGGATAAAAGAATTTATCACCCCCCACCATGCACACGTATCGATTCCCCTTGGCTATCTCCCAGACAGCAGGGAGCACGGGGCATGGAGAGAGTTTCCACTAGCAGTACTGGCACTGCCTCAGGGAGCACAGTGACAGCCAGGACAGAGGCACAGTACAGCTCCCAGATAAATACCTCCCTGACCCCAGCTGGGGACATTCCCACTGGGGGATGCAAGCTCCAACCACACTCCAGGTTTCACAGGCTCAAGGAGAGGCTGCACACAGTGCATTTCCCAGTGCTAGCTGGAGACATGCTCCCACCGCTCTCTGAGTTGCCGGCATTGCCTCCGTTGTTTCCTCCATAAAGTGCACCCACCAGAGTCAGCCTCTCATTCCCTCTCCAACCAGGCACAGGAACCTGGTTTTGAATCTGGGGAAGAGGAATGGGCTGAGGAAGGTCCCCCTGCATCCCACCAGTGGAACCCATCATCTTCTGGGGTAAAAACTCCTGCAGCAGTGGCATTAGGAGGCTGTGCTTGCCTTCTGGCCACTGTCCCACGTCCCCCCTATCGCTCCTCGGCAGGCGCAGACTCCCAGAGAATGAGCCATTGTTCCCCAGCCCCGCAGCCTCTTCCTGTCCCTGTAGGGCTGTGAGACAAACAAAAGCAGAGCCAGACGCCATGGGGAGGAGGCTGGACCTGCTCCCCTCCTCCAGATCCCGCAGCAACCCCACAGGCAGGCAGGCAGGCAGACGGATGCCCGCCTTGGGGGAATGGGCAGGGACACCCCTATTTTTAGCTCCCTCTGCATTCCCACCCCCTTCCTTCCGTGGGCCAAAAATACACAGGCTGGATGGACAGGCAAAATCGTTATGATGAAAGAGTTGTCCAGGCCTTGTATCCAACCACTCCCCTGGTTTTCGCCTCTTCCCTTTGACCAAGGCAGCTTCCCCAAGCATAGTCCCCCTCTCCCAACATGGACGACTTATCTCTTCATTCCCATCCCTCATTCCCTATATCCCCACGTCTTCTTTTCACACATCGCACCCTTCCTCATCCCTGTATCCCACTCTCCTTCTGCTCTATGGATGCATACCCCATTCCTCGACCATCCCCTCTCCCATGCCACACCAGCCCTGGGACCTACTCCCTTCCTTTGAGATCTCCCAGCTCCTCTTTTCCCCAAAGCACCTCCTCACACAATTCATCTCCAAAAGGCTCTTTTCACTCAGAGGGCCTGTCTCCTGCTCCTCACCTCCATTCCCTGTGTTTCCTCCTTCCCGACTGCATCCCTTCTACCTTCACCATCTCCCCCTTTCTCTCCCAGTCCCAACAACCTCCCAGCTCCCTCCAGGCCTGCATAGACTTTAAACTCCTGCAGATGTGCTCCCCCTTCTTATCCTGCCAAAGGAACGTATTTCGGGGAGGGCAAAGTGACCCCCAGATGCACCTGCACACAGAGCTGCTTCTCCAAGCACCAAATTGATATCTAAGCCCTCTCCCCAGTCCCTCCTGCATAAACTTTCATAAGGTCTATGAAAAGTAACTGGAGAATCAAGTGGGGGGGAAACAGGGTGCTCTAGGGATATGTAGTCTATATACGTCATAAATATAAATATAAATATATATTTACCTCTCCTTTCCTAGAACCTGAAATCACAGAGGTGTTTCCAGGTCACAGGCAGCTGTTCCTGGATTGCTTCTGGTTTATACAACATCCTCCCTCCCCTCCCAGCCACATCCCAAACTCCCTTCCCTCTCCTCTGTGCTCAGGGGAAAGTCGGAGGGGGAACATAGATCAGGGTATGTCCTGGGTCTGTCCCTCCATCCTCTCACCCACAACACCCCTACAGCACCCCACATTCTTGGCCAGCAAACAGGATTAGCATACCAGGATGAAGTTGGGAAGTGTGGGGGGAGGAAGAAAGACGAAAACATTTGGGTTAGGAGGAGATGGGCAGAGGGAGGGAGGCAGTTCGCCAGCAAGCCTGGGAACTCATCTGTACCTCCTCCTGGGCTTTGGCAAACCCTGAGACTTTGAGTTCCCAGCCCAGCTCCCTGGGGAAAAGCATGCATTCCCCCTCTGCAAATCCCACAAGCGGGACGTGGTCAATCCCACTCCTTCAGCCTCCTACTGCTACAGGGGAGGGGAGCTGGAGGAATCAGTAGAGAAAATTAGAAATGGGCTTTTACAGAGCTTGATCCACCCCTCTCCTATCATGAGTGGGTCTAACTCAATGCTGCTGCCTGCCTGGTGGCGCTCATGACAATCCACCCGCTTTCCTTCCCCAGTGCAGCTCAAGCATGCTGGGAATAAGACTACTCTGATCCCTTTCACTGGTTATCTCAAAGGCTGCAGGCAGAGTGTGGGGGATCCACAGCCTCAAAAATGGGCTAAACCAGGCCCAGCACATGCTGCCAGAGAGAAATCATCTTGGAGAAGAAACTATAGGGCATGAGGGATCCAGTGCCTACAGAGCCATAGCTGGCATCAGACCAGAGATGCTCTTGGCAAGACGCTGAGTGCCTTACTTTATCCATTGCCCTGAGGTGTCACCTCGTGCCACCACCCTGGCTTGCTCACCCTTAAACTGGCTTTGCCTTCAGCTCATCCCCAGGGCAGCGAGACGCAGACTGGAGGCAGCACTGAGGGCCACGGGCTGGGAGCAGGGAGGAGGGACCTGACAGCACCAGGGTGGAGGGGAGCTGGATGAGGCCATACCAGGATGTGTGGCGGGACAAGAGAGCCCTATAGAGCCCCCTCTCCATCATGGCAGGAGTCTGTCCCCCACCCCACTGCCGGCAGTATTTCCCATACCCACATGGTATGCTCACTCACGGCCCCTGTGAGGAGAATGGAAACATCTGGAAGTCACTCACAAACAAGCAGCGCTCTCAGTTAATGAGGAAATATGAGCCGGAGACCCTGGGCAGCAACAGGATATCTGCTTCTTGTGCACTGAGCAAGGCACCCCTTCCCACTGACCTCATCTGCAAGCTGGGATGCCCTCATTGCCTTCCCTCGGTTCCCCTCAGGCACTGGGGAGAGGGAGAAGTGGGGTTTTTCTTCACTGGAGGGGAGTCCTGCATCAACCTCCTTCAGGCATTGGGTCTGCAAGCACAAGCGACTGCAAAGTGAGATAGGAGGAAGGACTGAGCACCAGGATGTATGGGGCAGAGACTTCAGCCCCACCCCATGCACACACATTCCTCCATTCCTCCATCCCCATCACACTCACACACCCATAAGACCTCAACCCCACGTCGGAGGGATGAGTTCTGGGAAGAGGAGGGGATGCAATTTGCACAGCCCACTCTTTGATGTTGTGGTAATCAAAGCAAATCCTCCTCATCCGGGAAAGCTGCTGGGTCACTTGTCTGCTCCATGATAAGCCCAGTGGCCAGTCTCACTGTAATGGTGAGACTGGTACTGCTGCCTGGGGCTTAGGGTTACAGACAGGATGAAAGGTTGGGGTGACTGCAGGTAAATGAGGTAGCTGAGCTGGGAGGGGCCCAGGAATAAGCTCCTGCCCAGGGCACACATGACGGGCACAGTGGCTCTGCAGCACTGTCCAGGCTCACAGCCACTTCTCATTTACCAGCCAGGGTGGATAACTAGGCCAAGAGGCAGGACTGGACAGATTCGTGTTCCAGGCAGCTGTATATGAAGGAAGGGGGTATCGGTGTAACCAAGCAGCCAGAGGCCAGGATGGGTACAGAGACCTGGAGGTCTCCAAGGCACTTCAGGTCTAGACTCAGAAGGACAAAAGTCAGAGCCTGGCTGGTATGGCCACAAGATCACAGGTTTGGGGAAGAGTGCTGAAGACAGGGGATTTCCATCTACTTTCATAGAAATGGAGCCCATCCTGGCCTGGAGCACAGAGATGCTTGGAGTAGGAGTGAGGAGGAGGAGGAGGAGGAGGAGGAGGAGGAGGAGGCAGTGGAGAGCCGACCGCCCTGCGAGAAGCGGAACGTGGCCCCTGTCCCATCTGGAAAAGATTTGTTCTGCATTCCCCAGCGGAGACGGCTGCTGTCGCTGGGCTCTGCTCCCTGACACAGCCTCTCCTGCAAGGGTATGAGGATGGAGGTGAGGGCAGTGAGGGGGAGCTCCTCAGGCAGGGTTGGGGGAGATGCACAGGCAGGTAGGGCAGAGGGGGACACCCAAATAAAGGGTCTTTTCCTGCCTCTCCCACCACCCCTATTAGCTTCCTCTGAGCAGGACCTGGGGGAGGGGATGCCTACTATACCTCTGACAAGCAGGAAAGATGCAGGTCATGATTTCTTCTCCCTTCCTTGCCAATGGCAGAGCTCATCCCATCAGATCTGAGCTCCCATTGTCCTCCAAGACATAGACCCACTAAAGTACCACCAACATGCACAGTCCATATGCTCTTAATTCCTAATGGGGAAGACTTCTACAGAAGGCAGAAAACCCAACCTCCGTTTCAGAGAAGAGGAGCCTGAGGCTGAGAGGCTGAGAACTGTGCCAAAATCCTGCTACTACTTAGCAAACCTTTGAGCAATAAGGTACTCCTGCCTGGGCACCCCAGCACGAGCCACCTGAGCCCAGCAAGAGGCCAGGCTCCATTTTGACATCTCCTCTGCAGACATCTTGTCATCCCTTCAGCCAGGCCCTACTTAACCCCAACAAGTCCTGTCTCGCCTTCACCAGCAGAGACACCTCCCTTCTCCTCCAAAGGGCCCTGAATAAGTGCCTGTGCTTGGACAAGTTGTCCCCAGCAGAGCCACTGAGTCTCTTCTGAAGACCGTGAGGGTCACTGATGGCACTGGTGAATCCACATCCACCAGCAGGTTGTCCCTTGTAGGCACTTATAAGGTCTTCTGCCCTGTGACCAGCAAGGATGGA
Organism: Empidonax traillii; assembly: GCF_003031625.1. Lineage (NCBI taxonomy): Eukaryota > Metazoa > Chordata > Aves > Passeriformes > Tyrannidae > Empidonax > Empidonax traillii. Next base: position 1,333,468 of record NW_020955248.1, on the reverse strand, counting down.
TGTAGCAAAATGCCAGAGGGATGTGGTGTTCTATGTATGGGCAGAAATTCTCTCTGGTGCCATCAAAGAGCATCTCCTTGCATTTATCCGTTACCACCCCCTCACCCTGGTCTGACGCACTACCACTGATATGACGTTTGTCCCAAACCTGTGACACTTGTCCTGACTCTGTATCAAATGCCAACCCGGCCCACACGGCCTTCAGAGAGGCTATTATCCTGCTAAAACCCAACACAGCGCTACCGACAGGTCCTGGAATGACCACCCACCCCCAGACCCCAGTCCTGACTGGCACTACTACCCCACAGACACTGGGGACCTCTGTCCAATATGGGATGAGATGACCCTATGTGACAGCCGAAGGGTCACACACACAGAGGGGTCAAAGCCCTTTCCTTTGCGCCCCACCAGGCTCCCCTAACCAGCTTAGCCAGAAACCTGGGCTTCCCCCTCCTCCCAAACCCATTGAAGCGGGCGCCCGGGAGCGGGAGGCAGCAAATGCCGGCAGACGGGAAATGGCACTGGGGAAGTGGGGAGGAGGAGGGGAGCGGCAGAGAAGTTCCTGAAGTTTTCTGTCCTGGATAGCTGGAATAAATCTCATTTTCTCTGGTCTTCTTGCGGAGTCGAGGATTGGCTCGGCAGTGCTGCAGCCCGCCCTCCTCCTTCCCACGTCCCCTCCCCGCCAGCTTCGCTCCCTCTCTCCCGTGGCATCAGGGCGTCAGCCTGGGAGAGCCATCCGTGGGGGGACAGCCGTGGGAAAAGGGAGGGGGGACATGCCTCCCGTTTCCCCCCACCTCCATTCCAGGACTCAGCACCAGTAACCCTCGGAGCAAGTTACAGGGGCCCACGGGGAGTGTCTCGCAACTTTTCGTCTGGAGGACGGGGGAAAATAATAACTCCGGTTGGAAAGAGGTAAATCCTGAAAGTTTTGATTCATCAGTCTGTAGAGCTGGGGAGGGGGAGGTGTTGGGAGCAGAAGGAAAAGGGTGGAGAGGGTGATTGGAGAGGGGAGATCCGGGGGGAAGAAGGAGGGGGCGCGGAGGGAGGGTGGCAAGGGGATAGAAAGGGAGAGGATGGCAAAAAAGAAAGGGACGAGAAAGCAGGAATGCAACAGGAAACGGGGAGTGAGGAGAGGGGACGCGGGCCAGGGGGGAGAGGCATGAAAGAAAGGGGGTGAGAAGATGGTCCCACAGGTGGGGGAAGGCAGCAGGACACTGGCCTCCCAAACTCTGCTCTGGATACCCCTCAAAACCCTGCAGGCTCGTGGCGCCCTGATTTCGGGGGCATGGAGGAAGAAAGGGAGCACTTTTTCGTAAGAGGGCAGGGAAGGGATGATTGGAAACTCCCACCTTCATAGCCTCAACCTCCCTCTAAGTCCCAGTATGTCTACTTGGAAAAATATCCTGGTTATACTGAGAGATATCACTATGTATATATATAGCAGCCAGCAGCACAGGAATTGGATTTAGTTGTCTGCCTACTGCCCGGCACGGCTCCAGGGAAGCTGGAAGAGGCCCAGCCCAGCCAGCTAAGCCCCTTTCGCCCTTCCCCAAAAGCCTGCCCCTGCTGGTATTCCCCATCCCAGAGCAGTCACCCAACAGGGGAACCTCTACCTCCCTTCCTTCGGGGAAAGGGAGGTTTTTCGGCACTTGGAAAGGCTGGGAAAGCCTTCCTGGCCACCCACAACCATTTCCACCCGCTCTTCCCACTGTTGAGACCACCCCAAATTACTCACCCTCTTTTGGAGTATGTCCCCTTTGGGAGAGGGGGGTGTAAGGAGAGGAGGAGGAGGGAAGAGGCTGTTTTCAGCAGCTCCAGCCAACTAGACATCTGGATTATTTTCCCCCCCTTTCTGGTTTCCGCTCTTCCCAGCAAGCAGAACAGCTCAGGACATTCCCGGCTAGTGGAAAACCAGTGGTAACCAGCTGAACTCAGGGGGGAAATGGGGGAGGCCAGGCTGCAAGGAGGAGGAGGTGCTGGTCTTGGGTCTTTGAGGGCAGGGGGCTTCCCAGAGGAGGCGAGGAGAGAGCCAGAGAGAGGATTCCAGGGCAGAGGGGGGATCGTGATGGGCTGTGGGCTTTCTGCTGGGAACTGGTGAACACGGAGGGCTGCCAGATGGAAGCACTGGCACCTGGACAGACAGACGGCCAGGCAGAAGGGTCCCCTTGCCCAGTGGAAGAAAGGACAGCACACAGGTCACCCTTTGCCCTCAGAATCACGAGTTTCCCTGGCATAGAGGAGTCTGGTTGGGTGAAGGGGAGGGCTCAAAGGGGCACAGCCTTTAGGGAATCATACCAGGGGCAGAGGGAAGGAGGAAAAAGGGGAGATTGGAAGGAGAAAAAGCCCAGCAGGCCTGCCAGAAACCTGCCATCCAGGTAGGGTTGGGCACCAGCTGCCTCACTCCCTCCCTCCCTCCCTTCCTCCCTCCCTCCTCTCCCAGTGCCTGTTGCCTGCCAGGAGGCAAGGAGAGCCAGGGGCCAGGTACTGGCTTGCTTCCCTGTGGTGACCAAGGGACAAGGAAGGAGAAACTCTCCTCCACCAAGCTCCCCACTCAATAGTTGTCCAGACAGGGAGTAAGGAAATGCTCTCCTTCCATATCGCTCATTCCCTTGCCACCCCATCCCAAGGTGTGATGTCCCCCGTAAGGGTCTGCAGGGCAGCTCTGCTGTACAGGGGACCTGGAGTGGAGTAGAGGAGTTCACCCCTTAGAGTAGCCCTGGCCACTGTAGCACAGGCTGAAGGGCACAGTCCCCACTTTGTGTTTTTCAGGGGCTCTAATGTGCAGAGGGAAAGGAAAACTTGAGGGCTGTAGCTCGCCTAATCCCCTCTCCCAGGGTCATGTGCCTTCCTGGGAGACCCTGGGGACAGCTCAAAAATGGGGTTGCATCTCTCTCCCTGTGGTCCCAAGACCCCCGCTGTGCTGCAGGGACCACCCTAGTAGTTTCCTTGCTCTCCAGGAGAGCCCTGATCCAGTGGCTATGGGTGGGCTTCTGCCAGAGAGAGGAAATAGCTTCCTGATCATCCTCCCAACCCCAAATCTGCCATCTGCCATGTCGTGGCTGTGAGACAGCACTGCATGGCCTCTGTGAGCAGGATGAAGACATGAGCTGCATGAGCCAGGGAGCTGGGGACCAGCAGGAATCCAACCTGCCCTGCTGTCACCAGCCACTGCCACCCCGGGAGGCAGCCAATGGTGCTGGGTGCTGCTGAGGGAGGTTTGTTTTCCCTTCCTCAGGCATTAACCCCTGGCAGATAAGAGGGGCCCCGGGTGAGCAAACAAGGCCAGGGCAAAGCAAACTCATGTGTAGCCAGCCAGGAAAGCAACTTCGTGTCCAGGACTCCCCTTCACCAGAGCCTTTGCCAACCTGGAACTGCCTGGCTACTTTGAGGTGACATGGGGACAGACGGGAGAGGCAGGCAACATGGCAGGGGGAGACAGACAGAGCCATGCAGCAATGGGGGTCCCAGCATATGGAGATCAAGGGATGTGAGGCTCCTGCATCACCCTTTGTCATGCTGTCCTCCAAATCAACCCTGCTGGAGGGACCCAGCTCCATCCTCTTCCCCTGGCCCCAGAGCTGACCCCAGGGAGGGACATGTCCCCAGGTGGCTACCCAGAGTGCTGATACTCGGAGATTCCCTTCATCCAAATCCTCTCTTTTCCCCAACCCACTCTCTCCCGCTTGCACACACACCAACGGGGAATCTGCCCGAGTGTCCTCCTCACTGACTGGGGAAGTCATCGTCCTGCTATCATCCATCCAGCTGCTGCTTCCTGCCTGCTCCTCAGTGCCTCCAGGACCTGCCTGAATGAAGGGTCCCATCCCACCTTCTCCTCTAACCTTGAGCAATCACCTCCCTTGCCATGCCTCAGTTTCGCCTCCCTGCAAAGCAGCTGCTTTCCCCACACCGTGAGCTCCCTGCTTCTCCAGCATGTCTGCCCAGCACCTGGGGACCCAGCCAGTGAAGGACAAACAAAGCAATATACAAATATTGCATTTTTCCTTCCCACCACTCCTCCTCCCCGAGAAGCACACAGTCCCCAGGCCTCACCCTCTCCTCAAGGGTTCATCTGAATAGCAAAAAGGAGGGAGAGGTTTCTTGCCCCAGGAGCTGGGGCAGCCGGGCAGGGCACTGCTCTGGGAGGTTCTGCCTGGGAGGGAAATCCTCAGCCTGTGTTGTGGCGTGGGTCTGGCCAAGCTACTTTGCAGATGGGGGAAACTGAGGCACACTAAGGGAGGTCAGAGAGGTGAGGGAGAGCATTGTGTGTTTTGGAGGAAAGCCTTATTCTTCCTTCCAAAAAGGAAGGCCGGGCAAGGGGTACAGCCAGTAGCAACCTCCACACTGTCTTATATACTGCCTTTAACCTCTCCAGACAGTTCAGGGGGTTCAGTCAATATGGCTGGGAAAATCCTCTCCAAGACCTTAACTATCCTCTTACCTTGTTTAGGTGGGAAACAAGGGGACCAACGCACTTGCCCTGCCAGTCCACCCCAAGCTCCCATCGTCACCTGCTGTTTCCTCTGTGACTGGCTTTCACTCTCCCAGCAGTGGCAGAAGACAGAGGATTAACCCCTAAAGTCCACGGCCAGACACAGCTTCCAGCAACCTCCGCAGAACCAGGGTTGACCCAGACACTCCCTGGGGACACCTCCGTGCTATCACTGTCCTCGCCACTGAGGAAGTACCCCCTGAGGGTGATTTCATGAGTGCGACATAGCGAAGAAAAGCAGGAAACCTGCTGAAAGCCAAAGTGACATGAGCTGTTACCCCGAGAGCATCTGGGCAGAAGCAATGGGGAGGTCGGGGATGTGACAAATCACCCCAGTGCTGGAAGCCTGTTGAGGGCAGATTTTTGGGGCTTTTCCGGAGGCAAGGGTGAGGTGAAGGGCGCAACATGAGCCTGGGGAAGCTCCCAGTGCTCAGCTGGGTGTCAGGCTCCCATGGCAAGCGGCGGCTGAAGTCGGAGCTGACGCCGGACATGATCAGCCCACCACTGGGGGACTTCCGGCACACCATGCACGTGGGGCGCGGCGGGGACGTCTTTGGGGACACCTCTTTCCTTAGCAACCACGGCGGGGCTGACACAGCCAAAGCCAACAACTTCTTTGCCCGGACGCTGCGGCACGTCCGCCGGATGCCACTGAAGAGACGGGGCAGTGGGGGCCAGGCGGGGGCATCGCCCGCCCCCCCAGCCATCTCGCCCATCATCAAGAATGCCATCTCCCTGCCGCAGCTCAATGAGGGGATGTATGACGGTGGCGGTGGACATGGCCTGACCAGCAAGTTCTCTTTCAAAAGCGCATCGAACAGGTTCTCCAAAACGCACCAGGCCTATGGTGAGTGAAGCACGGGGCAGAGGCTGGCACCCAGGTACTGTGCATCCTCTGCAGCCCTTCTCATTGCTCCATGCCTCAATTTCCTCCCCACTGAGGGATGGGAGTTCAGGCTCTCAGGAGAGATGGAACATTTAAGAGTCCCAAGTCCTGATAATCCCTGTGAGCAGATAACCCTAATCTTGCTCTGAACCATGATCCTTGCTTCTGCCCTTGGAGGGTCTCTTCCCAGGGTGTCTCCCAAAGTGGGGCATGGATGATTTCTCTGTTTTTCCCTCTCTCACATAGCCCCACACAACTGGCAAGCTGTGTGGAGTACCTGTAAGGCGGTGACCCCCAACTACCCCCAGCCCTACACCTTTACTGTGAGCAGCCTCCCTGAGGAAGCTAAGAAGGTGCTGGGACAGTGGAGCAATGCCCACTCCAAGATCACAAGGTCAAGGCATGGTCTTGGCCTTCCCCACCTCCACATGGCCCCTTGCCTGGCAGTGCCAACCTCTACAACTCCATGTGCTGCTCCTCACAGGATTCCATCCCCCCTTCTCCACCTTGCCCACAATCCTCCCTGACAGCCAGGGTCTCCTTTAGGGAAGGGTTGTGGAAAGGATAGGACAGGACAGCTGTGTGGCTCCTCTCCAGCCTCACAGCACTGAGCTGTGGCTCAGATTTTCCCCAGGGAGGGAGGTCTGGAGCAGAAGGTCTCGGGGCTGGGGGGTTGGATCTAGGGGGGCCTGCAGCAGCTGGGGGAGGTGGCCTGGCTCAGAGGGAAAGGCAAGCTGAGGCAATGCTGCCATCTCCTGGTCCCACCTGCCTGGCTCAGCCCCCACTGCCATCTTACCAAGCCCAGAGTGCACCTGGATACCCTCCGCTGCACTCTGAGCTTTGGGGATGTCCACAGAGACACTGGCCTGTCCTTTAGAGGCCAGTGCCACTGACAGGAGCATGATCTGTGCCACCATGGTGGCAGTGTTCCCTGTCCCTGCAGAAGTAAGGCAGGCTTCCTCCCACCAAGCTGTCCCCTCCCCTCACCAACCATCTCTTCTGCTTCACAGGGCTGGAGTCTGGGTTTTGTACCATCCCTCGTGTCCCTCGCTTGGAAAAGCCCCAAGAGAGCACCTTTCCTGGGGAAGATGAGCTGGATCGCTCAGATTCCCTACTGTCCTTCCGCCTGGACCTGGGGCCCTCCCTGATGAGCGAGCTTCTCCAGGTGATGAGCTTCTCTGAAACCAATGGGAATGAGGTGGGGGAGGATGGCCCACACCTCTTGTGTGGTGAGGGGACCAAGGACAGGGTCCCTCCAGCAGCGAGTGCATCCCACGAAGAGGACAAGTCAACATCCAGCTTCTGGGACCACTCCAGGCAGAGCAACCTGTCAGGGGCCAGCTCACTGCCAGGTCTGTCAGTGCATGCCAACGGAGAGGCACATGCCATCGAAGGTGCTGAAGCGGACTCTGTGTGGGCTTCGGGGCCCGGAGCAGTGCCCAGAGGGACCCCATGGCAGGGGCACTGGAACGACTGCACCATCGAGGCGGGAGAATTTGATCGAGCAACCCAGGTCCTGGCCCGCCATTACGGTGGGACCAGCACCCCACGGAGCTCAGAGAAGGGCGAGGGTCCCCGGCAGGCCCGGACACAGACCCCGTGGGAGAGCCCCAGTAGCATCTTGTGGCGGTCACAAGTGACAAGGGAGAGCCAGTCCCCCGAGGCCAGCTGGAATCAAGGAGAGGAGGAGGAGGAGGAGACCAAGATCTCCACCCGGCAGGAAAGCTACACTGGTGCCCGAGGCGGGCATAGCAGTTCCTTCAAGTATGCCAATGAGGAGGAAGAGGATGATGAAGTCAAGGTGTGAATGGCCATCCCTCCCTTCACAGGCCCCACCAGAGACACTGGTGATGGGGTCTTTGCCCTCCTCCCTGTGCCCCACCCTCAGGTGCCAATGTCACCGGCAGATGCAGTGGGCGACCCCCTTGCCAAGCTGGGGACACTGGGCAGGCTGGAGAGGGGCAGGAAGAGAGCCTGTCTCCTGAGGGGCTCCCTAGGGCTGGGCCAGGCTGCTGCAGATGGCTAGTGAGCACTGCAGTGCCAGGCATCATGCCTCTTCTCCGGCCTCACTGCCATTAGACACCAAAGAGACATTCCCATGTGCCAAAGAAACCCCAAACTCCTTCCTACCCCATCCCATTCTCCACAGTGCCATCTCTCCCAATCCTCGGCCTGACCCTACCAGCATGTCTGGGGACATACCCCCTGAAGCCCTCAAGCACTGCCTGCACTGGCATGGGTGCCCTCCCAGAAGTATTCCCACCAATAGCTCTGGCACATAGGGGATGGAGATCTCCCCAGCTCCAGCTAGTGCAAGACCCTTTAGTATAGCACATCTATCTACTAGGGGAGGTCAGCTGGGGACCCAAGGGGCAGGCAAAGACCTGACGTTCCTCTTTTTCCCTTTGTCCCAAAAAGCTGTGTGCTCAGTGTTCAGGAGGTGAGAGCATGCACAGAGATAATCGCAGGGGTCTCTCCACTTGCCTCCTGCTGCTGGGCATCACTCAGTGTGGCTTCCTTCCTGATCCCAACCCCACTCAGTGGGAAGGGAAGAAATTTCTTGGCTGGCTGGAGGCAGAGGCAGGTTATCAGGTCACCAAATTCTGCAGTTCAGATCCTGAAACTCTCTTCCTTTCCCCCTGCCTCAGAACAAGGAGACTCCTCCTCTGAAGCCACTCGGTTTGTCTCACCATCCTCGTGGTGGTGGCAGGAGGTTTGTGCCTCCATCCTTGCCCCTATCCCCACTCACCACGCGCACACCCCTCTTCCCAGTACACCCCTTCCCAGGGGTAAGCGTGGACGATGGAATGTCCCTTGCTGAGTGGCCCTGGGCGACACAGCCACCCTGGAATGAGCTGCCCCCCACGCTGCCCTGCCTGCAAACTGACCCTCACAGAAGCGCCTTTGTGCCATGGTGTGGAGCCAGCATGCTCGGGGTCTGAGGTCACCAGAGGGACCCTCACAGGACCCCCCTTGTTCTCTGGGACAGGAGGGGGTGTGCAGCAGGGGGAGATGCTGGGCCACGGCTGCAAGACTCTGCTCCCACGCAGCTCACCCACCACCCGGCTGCTTTTGGCAGGGAGCATTTCAGAGCAGAATAAAGAGCTCTGGTGTGCGCACATATTGCGCATGCAAGTGCCACTCACAGTCAGGCCACCGAGGCTACAGGCAAGCCCATGTTGCTCAGCCTCCCTAAGGGGCTGCCTTCCACCAGCCAGCAGCAGCAAGCTGGGGCAGGCACCGGCTTCTAGAAGCCCCCAGCTCCAGCCACTGGAACCCAGCAGGATCAGCTTTACCCCCACTTCCAGGGCGGGGACCCAGGCTCTCAGGATGAGCTTCCCTCCACCCTCTGCTTTCCACACTGTAACACAAGCTCCAGACCAAAGACCCACATCCACGGAATTATCCTTTCTGCCTCCACTCTGTATCCCATGCACTTATTATTGTCCTTATTAAAACAGTTTTGATACTAACTTCTCTGGTGCCTCCTCTTGGCTGCCATGACCTTATCGTCTTCCTTGCTACATCTGCTGGTGGCCCAGCCACCAAATCCCATCCTCTTTACTCTCAGCAGGATTTTCCAGCACCTCTGGGATCCCTGGATTAATGAGCCTGGTACTTTGTACAGCTCTCTGGGGCACACATAAAGCAACATCCTATTCACCTGGGCCCATGTAGCACACAGAAGGGTGAAAAGCTTCCTGTCCAGCTCTGCAACAATTCATTTGCAGCCTGGAGCAAATCAGTACCCTTTCCAAAGCTGACCCAGCTACACCTGTCCAGTCCATCAGACATCAGACATCCTCAGCCTGTTCACTCAGGCAGCAGCAAGTCCCTCTAGCTTGGGCAACAAGGAAGTGAAGAGGGGGGACAAGGACTCTGCCACCTTCCCTTGGACCGGGTTCTCCATAACATCCTTTTCTACTCTGCACTCCTCCCACCCTGCCTACAGTGCCCCAATTTTTGCTGACACATATCAGTTTCACTTTAGGCTGGCAAGATACTTTTCAATTGGAGCAGAAGCATAAAATAATCAGGACTATTTGCCTGTAGTCCTCTGCAAGTGACACGGACTTGGAGGTGCTGAGCCACGTAATTCAGCCTAAACCTCACTGCCTCCCCTGCCTCACTTTCCCTGAGTAGGATTTGCTGTGGAGATGTCAGAGTAATGGGTAACCTGACTGGAATGTGTCAGCAGATAAAGTGAGGTGAGGCAAAGAGGAAACTTGGAGGAGACACTCCCTTATCTATGGCAGGAATTCTGGCTGGAGGCACACCTGTGCTGCCCTCCCCATGCCACCTAACCTTTTAATTATGCTCTTTTGTGGCGCAAAATGCCACATCACTCACATCCATGCTTTTATTCCCATTCTTCTATCCCTCCCTCCCAAAAGCTCAGGTGCAGGAAGAAATGGAGCACTATGAAGACATTACACAACCATTTCCCAAGCAATCATATAGTGACCTCCTCCTCCTCCCGAACCCCACCTACATCCTGCTTTGGCTTATCTACTACCCCTTCAACCCCACATCCTCTTACGACCTAAAAAGTACCTGACATTATCTGGGAGCTTTATGGAAAAACCTTGGGCTTTGACAGTGGCTTACACAGAGGCAGACCCAAAGATCTCAGAGAAGACAAAGCAGATGGAGCAAGCGGTGTTCCACTGGCTTGGTCTTTTATTAGAGCTGGGAAGCGGCACCCATCAGCTCAGCTTGAAGGAGGTGATCTTGAAGCCTCCCATGATGTTCATGTAGTTGATCTTGCGGTAGCTGTGCCGGTTGGGGAAACACACTTCATGCCCATCTGGTAGTTTCACACGGAATTTGTCTGTCAGCATTTCAATGAGGAACTGGAAGAAGAGAGGGGAGGAAGGGAATTGAGGACAAGGAGGGTATTCAGAGGTCAGCATCTAGACAAAAGGCCTGACTGAGAGGGTCAAACCTGTTCACTACAACCTTAATCAAGTTGCTGGGGGTTGAGCTGAGGGTGATTCAGGAAATGAGTAGTTGATATCAAGGGTCTAGGCTGGTATACAAACAATGATTTGGGAACAGGATCTCTCCTGAGACTGTTTCACCTACTCAGATTGTAAACTCAGAGCAACTAAACCCAATGTCTTTACATGTCCTTATGGAATGTATATGTACATGTACACATGGAATGTATATGCCACTGTTCTGCTCTGAACAGGGCAGATTAAACCTGACCCCCCAATGCCCTCAACATCTTACTGGAAAAAGGAACTTTACTGATAAACACACACAAGCAGACAGGATGAGAATGCATCACTGATCATTGCAAACCAAAGGGAACGTTCTCCCAAGCCACCATCTCACTACCCCCTCCCCAAGAGCCCATCATGCCTGAGGAAACAAGCTTTCTCTCCACAGCAATAGAAACTGGACTTCTCCTAAATGCAGCCCTATCAATGACTTGGGACATCAGATGGAGTGAGACAGCAACCAGGACAGCATCCCTGGCAGGAGAAGAGAGAGGACAGGTTGGCAGCATGGATCCAGGAGTAATGATCCAGAAGAGCTGAGGGAGAGGTTTTTGGACTTTGCTCCAAACTCTAGGTTGCCTTAAAGCCTGTGTTTACAGAGGAGGAAATTAGAGATAGAAATAAGGTAGAGAGCAGCAAGATCCTGCTCATTGGAGACTCCTTTTACCTTCATACATGCCCCTGGTACACTCACCCGATGGGCAGGTAGGGGGGGTCAGGAAGCACTTACAAAGCCTGAGACAAACAGGACGCACACACAGTTCCCAGAAGCAGCACTGGGATTTTGAAGGAGGAGTGGGAATGACAATCAAGACCAAAAACCCAGAGGATGAGGGGTTGTTGTGAGGGAGCATGAAGTATTGGATGGGACTGGGAAAACCAGGGTATGGGAATCTGTTAACCAGGGGTTTCCCCTCACCACACAAACACCCCCAACACCCACCACAGACTCCTCACCTTGACAGTGCAGCCCCTGAAGAAAGAGAAGTGGCTGTCACGATGCTCTTTCTGCCACACGTTGGAGCATTTGGAGTTACAGACAATGACAGACTCATTGAAGCGGGGATTGAAGTGAAGTGCCAGATCTTTCAAGCTGGAGCCAAGATTGATGCTGAAGCTGCGGATGAACAGCAGGAAGGTCAGCAGCATGCACAGGAGAGGGTCTTGGAAGACTTGAGATCCAACACACATCTCTGCACCCAATTCCTCCATCAGTGTGACAGGTGGTGACATAGGGATTCCCCTAACACAGATATGCTCACACATTTTGTATCTGGTGACCTCGGAAAACCACCTATCTCCACAGCCCACCTTCAATCCTGGTAAGTCAAAGTGGTTTCTTTGTACTTACCCATTAGTATCAGCGGATATTTTGCCCTTGACCTTCAGGGTGTTCCCAGGCTTCATATCGAGATTTAAGATTTCAAATGGATCCTAAGACAGAGAAAAATAGCCTGTGAGGCTCCTTCAGCCATTCTTCCTCAGCCCCCTTAAGTGAGAGGGTGCTGCTTGGAGAAGGTGCCCCAGCCAGGTGAACATCTACTGCTCTCAGCTGATGCTCCTCTCATGGCCAAAACCCCTCCATGCTGGAGGTCTTGCATGAGCTTCTCTCACAGTGAGGGAAGAGTGGGCTGAGTGAATCCCACAAGAGAGAAAATACGTCAGAGAGAGAGGAGATAAAAACAGGCTTGTCCTCAGCAGAAAGAAAGGAAAGCATGACAGCAGAGGTACAAAGAGAGTTAAAGCACAGGGGCACTACACGGGGTTTGGTGGAAAGTCAATGTTGCCCAAGAAATGCAAGTGGTGAGGGTGGCTGTGACCTGCCAGCCTCTCACTCAGCCTTGCTGAGTTGAGGACCCTGGGTGACAGAGGACAGGAGCAGCAGCCCTTACAGACATTTTCTTCAGAGGGTAGAGTAACCAGGCAGGGAGACACCAGCAGTTTAGCCCAGAAACGCTTTGCACAAAGAACTTTACATCCCTAGACTTCCTTGTGGCTTACACATTAACATGCCCCCTGCCTCTGCAAAGCTCCAGTGGGTGCTATTAAGCCAGAAGACTTTGATCCAAAGAAAAAAGCTTCCTTATGTACACTTCTCATTAGGGACTTCAGGAGATTTAAGCAATTCCCAGCCTCCTTGGTGGGCTCCCAGTGGAAGGACTACCATGCACAGCCCCTAGAGGTGCTACTTCAGACACCACACAGGACAAGCATCTTCCCAGCTGGTCATGGAGGTGTGACCACCATGTTCAGTCCTTTCCTGTGTGTAACAGCTCAGCCAAAAGAAGCATCCCAGCTCCTTCCTTTTGCGTCAGGGGGCAGCTCCCAAAATCCACACCAGTACACCAAAATGGTCTACATCATCCTTCCTCACAGTGCTCTGAGGAAGGGCTTGGAGGAGAGGGCAACCAACACATGCTCTGTAGATGGCACAAGCTATGAACAGTCCTTTGCAGGAGTGACATAGCAGCATCCCAGCTCCTTCCCTTCTTGTGGCTCTAGATTCAGCCTCAGCTGCATGGATCGCAACAGCAGCATGTGGGACTCTCTGCAACCTCCCATCCAAGCCCCATCAAGACCTAAGTCTTTTAGCCTGAGGAGCCACGTGCAGAAGGTCCAACAGCCCCATCCTCCCTAACCCTGAGACATGGGAATGTTGTCCTTACAGAGCAGTATCACCCCTGCTGTCTTCTTCCCAGGTAAAAGTTATGATGAGTCAATATCACAGATTGTAAGTCTCCAAAGGTCAAGCAGAAAAAGGAGAAGGAGGAGAAGGTCAAGGCTCAGGAGACCAGTGGTCTCTCATCCCCCTTCCCCAGCCCTGCAGAGAGCAGCTGAGTGCAGTCATCCTGCTGCTGCACAGACAGCTGGTAGACAGCTTCTGCCCTTCCCCAAAACACCCTGAAGCGAGAAGTACTGATAAGCACTCCTTTCCCTGAGATGTTTACTAAGAGCAGGGGGTCATAAAACTCAGCAGGCTTGGGGAAATTGTTTGCTGTTGAGGACACTGAAACCATTGGTGAAATCTCCCTGGGCTGATTGTGGAACCAGCAAGAACAGGTGCTGGTGCTGGTGTTTTCTGGCACTGGGTCTCTTTACCATCACGCTCTTGCATCCATGACACAGCTGTACACACTTTCACATCACCCTGCTCCCCTGCAGCCATCCCAGGGAGAACACAGAGCCCAGAGTCCCCCTCTCAAAATACTGGAGCATCCCACTGGCTATGAGAGGTTTCTCTTTCCAGCAACTCACACTGCCCCTTTGCAGGGACAAGGGCAGTACAAAGACACTGTTTTTAACCCTCAGGGTTAGTTATCTGAACTCCCTTTAAGCCAGCATGGAGAAACAAACCCTTCTACAGCTCAAGAGGTTACATCCCAAGACAGAACCTAAACTCAGAAAACTCCTGTCCTACATTGCTGTCCAAAGTGACACATGGATGTCACGGCAGAGACAAAACCCAGAACCCAGGCCAGCAAGGTAGAGGAGTCTCCCCCTCAAATTCCCATACAGACCAGAAAGAAACAATGCTCTCACTAGGATTTATCCAGTGATCCCACCCACCCCACTTCTTGTGCTTGCACAGTTATTCACTCCTTATGTAACATACATTTGTGGAACTTTGACCTGAGAAGTATCAGTGTAGGTCCCGCCTCCCAAGGCCAGAACCGAAACCTTGTTTCCTCTGTGGTTTGTGCAGAGGCACCCACCACTTTTTTCCCTGCAACAAGTTTTGCATATACTGCAAAGTTATTAACCCTTTCCTTGTACCACCCCGGGACTAAACATCTATCAGTGGTCATTGTCTTCAATCGTTGGCTTTGTCCACAGTGGTGATGTGCTCGTAGCAGACAGAGGGAGAAAAGAGGGATGAAGCAGAAGGGATAATGCAAGAAGTCGTACACTGAACAACTGCAATTGCAACCATTTATCCACCAAGTAAATCTATGGGTAATACTCCTGCCCTGCTGGGTATTTCTATACACAACAAAAAAATAACTTTTAAATGTATGGTGCTTCATAATAATCGAGTTGTTTTAGCAGATGAAAAATGGGATCAAAAGGGAAATATTGACAAGAAATCCTACTAGTTGGGGATTTGAGGATTTTGTACATCCCTAGTAATAGCAGACTTCCCCTGATCATCCCAGGTAGGTCAGTCTCTTCAGAGTTTAGTGAGGAGATGGCTTCTGGGTGTGATGCATTACTCTTATTTCAACACTGAAGTCCCTCTGTGTTATTATAGTATGCAAAATATGTATCATTAAGTCTCACTTGGTGTGGGAACCAGGGGCATTCAACAACCACAGATATTCCTTCCATTAATAGGTAACGGGCCCTCCATTTCAAAGGTAATTTACTCTCTAACCACCAAGGGCTAGGTACCAGAATATAAGATCATTTCTGTAGTTGGGGTTCACTTAAATTGACTGGTAGATCTGTGGGTGTTACAAAAAAATCTTAGGCCCTACTCTGCTGATGTAGGGAATGCCACACTAATTCCTTGGTCTGTTTGGTTCCAAAGACGCATAAATTCCAAAACTAGTTCCCACATGAGGTTGACAGAATTAGCACTTCCATCCCCTGGGGTTGATTTCTCCATTTCAGCGGCGGATGTACATGATGATATACATAACAGCACAAACATGCTAGCATCATAACTATTCCTACTAATAGAAAACCAAAACATATTATGGCATAAACTACAGCAGGAATTCCCTCTTCCTCCTTTTAGCACCTGGCCTTTACCTTTAAAAGACCAAATAAACAACTCAGCTCAGCTTTGAAGCAGTTCAAAAGGATGGAATAATCCATTGAGTATTAATTTTATGTTTCTTATTGTGATCATCTGCAGCTATCCAGGCACACTTATTCAGTGGACTTTTTTAAATCAGTAGCGTTTCGGTACTGATGATGGGAAAATCGAATGGCTGGCTAAACTGCACAGTAATTTGTTTTTTATTTGGGGAGTAAGGATTTACTATCTGTAGGATATCCCAGATATTCCACAGTCTTCGTACGAATACCCATTGGAAGCGGGTCTTCTACAGATTTAGGCGAAAGCAAACAAGCAGTAATCACTTATTTTCATTAAGCATAAACATATTAAACCAAGGCATATCTTTCCAACACAGATTATAAATGCCACACTTGTTAACCTTAATTAGTTAAATTTGTAAACAAAACTTACAGATACATACACAAATTAAATCCCCCCCAAAATATACTACACATAAAAGCAAACAATCCTTGAGGACACTTGGAGCTGGTGTAAGGGAATCCTCAGCTCTAGGTGTGATTTCTAACATGCAGGATACCTGTAACCTGGAAAAACCATAGAACAGAATTGCTTGGTCTCTGTCTAACCAATGCACAGTGGGTTAAAAGGAAGGCACTATCCATCTGATACTAATCTGATGGATTTTTCCAGAGCTATCTTTTACTTCCCAAGGGTAACACAGAAAGCTTTCATTTTGTGACCAACTCGTCACAACCTGCAGCAAGGGGTATTTTTAATCTAATCAAATTGTGGTTTAGATTTTGGCTTTGGTGTGGTGGTATAAATTTGACATACTCACTAGGGGGTTTCAGGTGTCTTCCCAGAGGTTGCTCCAACCCATCCTATATAACACTCATAATTCACTATTTCCCAGACGAATTCATACCAAGTAGGCATGTGAATTTGGTCTCTAGGTGGTTTTGCTGTTGCTGCAGCAACATTCATGACCTTGGGCATCAGATACAAACATTTGCAGGCTATCTGGAGGGCCATAAAGGAGAGGAGTTAATCTGGCCAGATCAACGGGAGCTACCATAGGGGATTGCCTTAATTGATGTCTTTCTTACATTGTTTGAATACATCGTGCCTTTTGCACAGAGGCTGCCAGATCTGTAGTCTTAACAGTAGCAGGCTTTCCTCTGTCCTGTGGGTCTATGCCCCCAGCCTAATAAGCAGCTCCAGCAGTCAGTGAGTAGTTATGGTTACTTGGAGTAGTAGTTAAAAATACTTCTGCCTCTTCTTCATTCAGCAAGGTCTAGTCTCTCCTGTAAGGGAAACTCACCGCACATACTCAGGTTATGATTTCCCTGGACATCTGGAATATTTTTCCTGCCATTTACCTAACTCTGGGGTGGACCAGGGAACAGTGTGAACAGTAGTGTGGGCTTCTCTATCCCCCTCATCAGCAGTTTCAATTCTAATTAAAGGCTGAACTCTTACTAGTGCTGGGATAGGGGCAAGGTCTTCCTCTAAATCATCAGCATTGTTCCAAATGTTCCCATCCTATGTTTTGGGATCCTCACAACGTGCCATCCTATGGATGTGCTGGACTGAATTAGAGGAGGATTTGGGGATTTTATCAAGTAACTTACCTAGATTTTCCTGCAGTTGTTTTTCTCATCGTTCAGCCACAGTCAGCAGTTTTTCTAATTGCTAATTTTTTATTTAGAAATATGTCTACTAGTTTTTCTAATTTCTCCCATGTCTCTTTCTGAATAGACAATGATGTTTTAAGAACCTAATTTTCTGACTTCAAAGTCATATTCTGCTTCTGCAACTCTTTTAGGTGGCGGTGAGCTTTTGATTTCATTTTGCATGCAAGATAAACAAGCAACCAAAACTGCACAAATAACTTACCTTTAATGAGTGACTTACCTTTCCCTCTTCCCATTTTTCATTCAGCGGGAAAACTAATAATGTGATCAGCTATTGCCTGTACATCATCTCAATTAGTTTGTGCCCATTCAAACCCCAGGGGAGAGGGGCGACTATCAGACTTTTCCAGGAGAGAGAGTAAAACATTAGACTTACACTGGTCACCCAGGGTAACCAGTTTTCTTCAGCCTCCCTCAGAAGGAGACAGCTTGTAACAGTAAAAGTTTGGTCATCTCCTTTAGAGAGAGGCAGAGCCCACCAGGCAGAAAGAAGAACAGTAAAAGTTCTGAACTGTTAAACAGCACTTTGGGTCAGAGAACAGCATATCCTGTCTGTGATGCCAATTAAAATGTTACGATTTGATGTTAAAGTCCTCTGCCCAAATTAAGGTGCAAATGAGTCCAAATGGCGGTTCAACAATGCCAACTTTATTTTACAAAATTAATTGTATAGAGAAAAGAGAAAGAGAGAGGAAAAAGGAGAGAGATAATCTAAATAGAAGATAGTCACCTCCATGGATTCAGCAGCGTCCCGTTGGTCCTTCAGTGCCCTGGGATTCTTGGTAGTGGGGTCCCAACTAGTTCCTTCCGAGTCATTTTTATGCAGTCCTTATTTGGGTGAAAAGCGAAGGTACAAGTGACTTTCAGTTCCTCATTCACACGAGAGACAAGAGCAGGCGTGGTTTCAGTGATTTTTCCAGGGTCTACTCTGGGCGTTGTGCAAGACAAGTACCCCACAAATCAAGTGTCCTACTGGTGACCCCACTCACTGCGCTTGTGCAGTTATTCGCTTGTTAAATCCCACACCGCAGTGAAACTTTGACATGAAAAGCAGGGTCAGAAACAAAACCCTATTTCCTCTGTGATTTGTGTGTAGGCACCCATACACCAAGTTTCACCACCACAGCTGCTTAAGGCATATACTGCAAATGTCATTAACCCTTTCGTTACAGCTGCCCAGGAGAGAGAGCAGCATGTATCTTCTACTTTGTCCAGTTCTGGGCTCCTCAGGACAAGAGAGACATGGAGCTTCCAGAGTGAGTTCAGTGGAGGGCTACTAAAATGACTAGCAAAGTGGAGCATCTCTCTTACAGGGAAAGGCTGAGGGGACAAGGCCTATTTATCCTTGAGAAGAGATGACTGACAGGGGTCCTCATCAATGTGTATAAATATCTAAAAGGGGCATGCCAAGAGGATGGAGCCAGGCTCTTCCTGGCAGTGCCAACCAACAGGACAAGAGACAAGGGGTAAAAACTGATGCACAGGAAGTTCCACCTGAATGCGAGGAAGAACTTTTTTACTGTGCAGGTGACCACGTCCTGGAATGGGCTACCCAGAGAGGTCGCAGAGTCTCCCTCACTGGAGATATTCAAGAACAGTCTAGACACGATCCCGTGCCACCTGCTCTATGATGGGTCTGCTTGAGGAGGGAGGTTGGACCAGATGAACCCCCTGTGGTACCCTCCAACCTGACTTATTCTATGATTCTGTCTGAGGGATGAGGAAAACTACCCACACAGAGAGTTACGCGCAGAGCCACAAGTACCATAGATGTGAGAATACGCCAAGAGGGAGACGAGCAGGAAAGAGGCATGAGCTGCTCAGAGAGGGGCCATGAGATTTTATCAAGATTACATTAATCCCCCTCTTACAATGCTCAGCAGGGGTGTTCACCCCCCTTTTATTTGCCACTGGGAACAATAGTGGGAAACCAGGCAGCAACTCTGCCAGCGCTGGCGACTTCCTTCATCTACTGAGTTGAGCCTCCACATTGTCAGACACCAGCCCTGTGCTGATGGCTTCTCTCATGCCAGGGGTATGTGCTCCCCACATAGGAAGGGGATGAGACTTTAGGGACCCCAGAAGAGCCAAACTTCTCCATTGCAGTTGGAGGTGGCAATTGGGATGATGAAAGGAGGGTGGAAGGGGCAGGTTGATACTTCCCTGCTGACACTGCAAAGCAGAAAGCCTGCGGAAACAATGATAGCATGGGAATGTAAATCCCAAAGAAAGAGGAAATCCGGCTAAAGAGCATCTGCAAAAGAGGTGGAGGGTCTGTGCAGTAAGGAAAACATAAACAATAGCTGTGGAAGCTGGCAGCCACTGATGCACAGGATCCAGGAACCCTTCACCCCCCAGGGAGATGATCCTATAATAGGGTACAAAACTGGGAGTGCCCCTCCAGGGCCCCAGAGATGTTCAACCTGGCCAGAGGGCAGTTGGTCTGTACTAGCGTGGGACACCCATGTTCACACCACTGATGCCAGAGGAGGATTTGCTGCATTTCTAGAGGGATGGAAGAGACCAAACAAGTAGTCACTTGGTGTGAGGGTGGGGGGCCATAGGCAACCTAAGGGAAAGGTGAATTTCCAACAGGAAGCAGGCCTGAAATTTTGCATGGAGAAAACAAAGAAAAACCAAAACCGTATAATAAGGAGGGAAGAGATGAATTGCAATCATCTTGGCTTTCAGCCAGAAGGGTGGCAGGGCAGATTGTCTGCAGAGTACTTTCACCCCATAAAATGCAGGGCCTATATCTGCAGAGGTCCCATACAACAGATTTCAGCGTTAACAGTCCTTCCCAGCCTTTCTGGTAGGTTCTAAGGAGATCTCAGGCCACCAGGAGCACTCACGGGATCTCAAGATCCTTGGGGTCCTCCAGACAGCAGTACCTCATGTACCATAGCCTAGAGCTGCCACTTCTACCACAGGGCACCCACACAGCTGTTGAGAACAGACTGAATGCCACCCTCCCCAGCAGGCTGCCAAGATCCTCAGCAGCATCATTGCTGACAGCAGTATTTATTTTGGTTTCTCACTCAGGCAGGAGATAAGCCAGCTAGGTATGAAGCCCTGAGGAAAACCACAGGTTTCCCCACTTCCCAGCCAAAGTAGCCAAACTGCCTCAGCTGTCAGAGGTTTCTCAGAGCCTTTTTTGGCAGGGACAACCCCCAAAATCCACACTAGCAAACCAAAATTGCCCCTACCATCTCTCCCAGTGGTGTTCTGAGGAAGGGCTGCAAGGGGCTCCGAGGGGAAAGCAGCCAACACATTCTCTCTAGGCAGCATGAGCTATGAACAGTCCCCTGCAGGACTGGCACGGGTCATCACCAGATGTGAAGCTCAGTCCAGAAGGGATGAAGGAGAGAGGGAAAGGCAAGGCAGCCATGCCAGGTGCATGGATGTATGTGCCACTGACCCCACATCAAACCAAGCTCTGCAAAAAGAGGGAAAAGATCCCCTTAACACCCCCACGGAAGGCTGCGATTTCAGCTCAGTGCTAATTTGAAACCAAAGAAGCAGCACTGGAGGACAACAATGCTGCAGAGGGGAGAAGGTGCCTGTCCCATATTGCACACAAGGCACCAGGGAGCCTGTGCCTTGGACCAGGCATCAGCATCTGCTCAAGGCAAAGGGAGCTGGAGAGACCAACCATGCATTCTTTCTTGAAGTAGCAGCTGCTCACACTGCTATTATTTCCTACAGCTTCATATAATTTGTACTCCACAGCAAGCTATTGTCCCTTTCCACTGGCTATTTATTTCCTTGAATAGCCTCTGGGGAAAGATTTCAGTGCGGGAGTAAAGAAAAAAGAAAGACTCCACACAATAAATATCAAGTAGTGACCTGATTTAAACTGTGTTCTCTGACCTCATCTGGACCCTGGTTGTGATTCCTCCCAGCAGTTGTGATTAAGCCCTGTTTCTGCCTTGGTGTCCCTCATTCATGAGGCCTAGGGGGGGAATGCCCCTTGCCTTAGAGGACTGTGGGGTGGATTTTCAGAGGCCAGGGCTCAGGACATGACTGAGAAGTTTCCACCACCTCCTGATGGAGACGCTCGGTCCTCCAGCTTCCAGTCACAGAAATTCCCAGATAGGTTTGACAGAACTGGTTTCCCCTTTAGTCAAGAGGTGTTGGTTTGCCTCTCAGCAGACTGTGCTGCAACCTTCAGCCAACCGATCCCTAAGCTTGGAAAGCCAGCCAGCTTCCTAATGGAGGAGGATCGAGAGAACAAAGTGTACTTACCTCAGCCAAACTGAGGTAAGCAAGAGACTGGGTAAGCAGGTCTGTGGATCTGAAGGGTGTGTACAGGAGAGGACTGTCCAGGAGATGTAGGAGAAGCCAAAGCAATGATGAGCACAAAGAAAGCAGTGCCCATGAGCACTAAGCTCCTGCCTAAGAGGTTGACCAGAGAGGGGCTGCTCCATTAGGGAAAGCACTGAAGTCTCTGCATTCAGATCAAGTAAAATGGGAAGGAACAAAGGACTGGAGGCAAATCTCCTGTCACCCCTCCTGCCCCAGCTACCTGACAGTGGGAAGTATGGAAGTAGCATCCATGCTCTGAACCTGGGGGAAAGAAATCAGAGGCTGTCAGCACCCAGCACGCTCTCCACAAACATCATTCCCCTTCAGCCGTAGGGTGCGGTTTCTCTTCCTTAGGATGTGGGAAATAAGAAGGAGGAAGGAAAAAGCTAGCTATAGAACTGGAGCATGGAAAAAACCCACACCTTTCTTCAGGGCTAGGGACAGCAGTGAAAGAGAGAACCTGCACCAAGAAAGCAGATCAACAGCAAAGGGAACAGACTCTATCAGACTCCATCTCTCTGTTCACCCTATCAGAAAGGTGGTGGTGTAAGAGTGACTGGCATCTCCCATCTCCATGGGGAGTTCAGATGTGCTCTGATGGATGGTTTCCATCCCCATAGCCAAGTTATGTCCTTGTACCTTTGCAGGGAACCTCTCTCTCAGGCAGCTCTGAAGTCTGTGGCAACAATTTTGTGTGGTACGAGCTGTGCATGAGGAAGGGGAGAAAGATAGTTCGTCTGCAAGGAAGCTGGTTCATAAGGCACCAGGGCCATGTCATCAACCCAAGCAGTCAGATGAGTCATGTCTTCTGAGTCCCCAGCTTGCCTGAGGGGCAGGAGAATGAACAAAACTGGCACAGGGTGGGGAAGGGAGGTCAGAGGACTGATTACATGCCACCCAGTTCCATTTCCAGACTTCATTTCTCTAATTCTTTCACTCATGGGTGCATGCCAGGAATGTGGGTTGTGGGAAAGGCTTTCAAAAACATGCCTGGAGATAAAAATGCACTTGTGTTGAAAGCATCCCTACTGACAAAGAGAAGATACATAGAAGGCTCACAGCTTCCCCCTCTCTGAGACTTTTGGGATCTCCCAGCTTTACCTAGATCTTCTGGATGAGATATTATTAGCTCAGCGAGAAAAGGATCTTTCAAAGAGCTCTCCACAAAGGATCAGCTTCATGAGGTCTTATGCTCCACTTGCATCCTGCACTCAAAGATTAACATCTCCAACAGTAAGTTTTATCTTACCATTGAGTAAGGCAGATAGCAGCTCCCTCATCTTGCACGTGAGGAAATTGAGGCACAGACACCTAAGTTCATATCCAAAGCCTACTCTTCTTGTTTGGATTCTCATCTTGAAGTTTCTATGGCCACGTAATCAAATCAAGTCCAAAACCTTTGCAAACCTCTGCAAGAACCTGAAAGGATGCTGTGGTCCCCTAGCTAATACAGCTGGAGTATTAGAGATGCTGATCTCTGGTCACGCCATTTACTACCAGCAGGAGGTACTGAGGCATTCAGCGCCTCTGGAAAAAATTAGCCCTTGGGTGGCTCCAATTAAGTTTGAAAACCAGAGGCATTCAAAGAACAGAAGCCTTCCAACAGTGGAAGCCAGGGAACTTCCAAGATGCTCCAAGCCCAGCTTTGCAGACTGCAAGGGGACCATTTCCCACAACAGAGACAGCATGAGACCAGTTGGCTGGAACTAGAATAAGCAAAATGTTGCACCATACACAAACGGTCCACGGGGACCTCCCTCCACTGAGCTCCAAGCAGCCATCCCAGATTCAACCCCACAGGACAGCAAAGGCATGAAGTGAGAGTGACTGCCAAGCCCCTGCGCACAGCACTCCATCCCACACAGGGAGAACAAGGCTGCTGGCACTGCATGACTCGCTTTGAGTGTGTTTCTCACGGGTTCCAGTGCTGAGCCCAGGCAGGTTGGACAACTATGAGGACTTACAGGAATCTTTCAGGCAAGCAGAATCCATCTGAGTCACACTCATGAGGCACAATGCCAAGGGTGGCTCTTCCACTAGAAAAAAAATAAAGAGAGAGAGAAAGAAATACTAAGGGATAAATAGCAAGTTTTGAAAAGCCACAAGAATTAACAGCTCATGGGCTGGAAAGAATGGGAGGGAAAACAAAAAGCAAAAAAGTCTGTTCTCCCATGCTCACGTCACTAAAGCCAAGTAACCCTCATCCCCACTGGGAAGCAGCAAGCCACCTTACCACATCAGCTTTGAGAGGGTCTGAATGGGCAACATACCCTGGATCTAAAGCCATGGCTGAGGTCTGCAGAAGAAGAGGTTGTCAGGTCAAAACTATCTGTTTCTCCAAAATCAACTTGAACAAACTCCCTTTGATGGCCCTGCAAAAGGAAATGGTAAAAACCAAACCAGATGAAAATGGGAAAGAAAAGCTGCCAAAAAAAAAGGGAATCTAAATCCCCAAATGATTGACTCAGTGCGGGAAATGGGCATCTAAAGAGGGAACTGCAGGCATCTAAAGGAGACCTAAGAAAAGATCAGGCCCACACAAAGGACTCTGTATTCCTTTCCTCACACTTTCCAGGGGGAAAGGCACCAGAAATATTTGAACTCATGGACCTTCAGAGCAAGATGCAAGGAAAAGAACTGATCCTGACCCACTGCAGGAGCTTCAAGCACAACCAATGTGCAGAGGAGGTTCCAGCTCCCACTGCTGCAGGGAGTGTTAAATTACTTTTTCCCTGCTTTCCAGTGAGGATACATCCATAGTCTTGCTTAGAGTTGCCACCAGGCGAAGGAGCTTTCCAAGACAGCATTAGAGCCCAGAGGAGCCCTGCTCCTCAAGGTACCACAAGGAGCAGGGCAGCAGCTGCTTGCAGCTGCTTTGCACTGTTGGGACACCCAGTCTCTCTTTCCAGCACTATACGGGGCACTAAGGGATGCCCTATCCCATACAGGCATCCTGTCCCTTCTCTGGAATGCACCCATGAACCTCTACTCTTTTTCTGACCCACGTAGCCAGTAGTACATAAGCCCTCACTTGACCACAGTGAATATTTATTTTGCATTCCCAACAGACTGTTGGAATGACAGA
Source organism: Empidonax traillii (assembly GCF_003031625.1). NCBI lineage: Eukaryota > Metazoa > Chordata > Aves > Passeriformes > Tyrannidae > Empidonax > Empidonax traillii. The sequence goes on along the minus strand of NW_020955248.1, from coordinate 1,309,256 downwards.
CTGTTTCGTCTCCGGTTCTCTTTCCCTTCCTTCCAGTTTGTGCCTTTTCCTGCTGTCCTTTAATTCCTCACCACTGGCCAAAACCTGCTTGTGTCTTTCTGGCCGTCCCCAGGTTTCCTTCTGCCACTATCCTCCCCTCCCCAAAAGCCCCCAGCAGCAGAGCAAACACTAGGTTTTAATTGCAGTCAGATTCCTGGATGGAGAACAGTTGCTCCAGAGAGGGGAAAAGAGTATTTTAAACTAAATGCTTTGAATGCAATTCACCCCAGAGTAATCTTATCATATCCCAGGCTGAATAGCCTGAAACACATTGCCAACAAACAGACTTGCCAAGCCAGGAGATCTGATAAGGACAATGTGAGGATGACAGGCAGCTTATCTCTTCTGTCAAGATGGGACACACATCCACCTCTGCTGCACAACAGCGAGGGGAAAAGGCTAGTGGAGACCTGCTTTCTGCTCCTGAACATGCACGTCGCCCTCCTAACAAGACCATCCCCGAGGAACATCCCTATTACTCACTCGGCCTCATTAGGAAAGGGGTGGAAATCTTTCCTGAACAGCTCCCTCAGAGAGACAGCTCCCCAGAGACCTGGCTCAGGATGAGCTGAAGAGGGCCTCACACTAGCTCTGGACACCAGCAAGTGGCTGCTTGGCTGCAGGAGCAGCACAGCAGTGAGACAGCAGAGGGAAGAAGTCCAATAGCCCACTCTTGAATCACACTGTGACACCACTTTTAACCCCATCAACTCCCAGCACGAATCCTCCTCCGGAAATTCAGCCAGAGCGCCGCTGCAGGGAAGTAAGCTACTCAAGATGCAAAGCTACTCTGTTTGAGGAGTGACATGGAAAGACAAGCAGCCTCTGCTGGGAACATCTCCCCTTTCTGCATAGAGGAGAGGGCTTGGGCTGCAAATCGGGGACAGCAAAGATGCAACATGGTTGCATCAAGACACAGAATGTAGACAGTGCCTTCAAAATGCTGCTGAGCTGAGATGAACAGTGTGTTGCTTGAACACAGCCCCTCCAGGTAAATAAAAAGCAGAGGCTGGTCAAACACCCCCAGAGGTGTTCACCTGATCCTTCTCCTGGCTAGGGGACGTCTGTCAGCAGCACATTAAATGGGGGGTACATGAGCTCTGCCCCTGTTCTGCTCCCTGAGTTCCCAAATCAGATGTAGTTTGGGGTGGCAGGGGAACTAGGACAGAGGTATGCATGCACAGAAAGCTCTTGCAGAATCCCGTGCTCCATAGGCTCCTTGTTCTGCCTGCTCACGGCAGGAGAGCCAGAGGGCCAAACTCAACATATCTGTGTCCAGGCCTCCCTAATCCCCTGCATCCAGGAGCAGACCCCCACACTCACATGACCTCATGTAATTGGGCAATGTTTTCTCATAGCATCTCTCCCACCCTGCATGGCAGCAGGTCAAACACAGTGATCCATAGCATGGGGTGTAGGACACTGAGTCACAACTCAGTGTTCAGCTGTAACCAGCAGACAGAGCATTAGCATTTCCCAGTTTCAGTCTGGCACACACACTCCCATCCCACACACTCACCTACAACCTGTTGCATGACATTTCCCATCTTCGAGGAGGGAAACAGTGGAAAATTAGGGGGTAAATATACAGGCTCAGGCGACTATACTTCAAAAGCCTGCCTTCTGAGAGACCTGGGCTTACAGGGTTTAGCTGTTTCACTCTTACCCCAAAAGCAAGGAGCAGAGCACAACTCCCATTCATGGGGTTAAATGCATGGTGACATAGGGCTCTGGTGGGAACAGTCCCCAGCCCACCCTGGCCCCCAGCTGTGCCTGGGTGCTGTGGCACCGCTAGCTAACACTACCCAAAACCAAGGCACAGAGGTTGCTAACAACTGCACGGCATGAGGTTGCTAACAACTGCACGGCGTGAGCCAACATCCTGAGGCAGTGCTCAGGCCCAGCCATGCTCCTGTAGCGCTTACTAGGACAGATGAAACCAGAGGGACTAAAAAGGAGCCTATGAAAAGTCAGGTCCTTGGGAAATCTGTGTATGCAGACTCTGCATCTCCCTCCTCCTCCTCCTCTTGGGTCACAGTTTTCTTTTTCATTCCTAGCTCCACATGCACCATGCCCCAGCACTGGGATCGCTCTGCCCTGCTGATCCTCACCGTCATGGAAAGCAGGCTAGAAGCTGGCTGCAGTGCCAAGCGGCAGAGACTGAGCAGCCTGGATGGAGGGAGGGCGCCACCGGACTGCCTCCTCTGGCTGTTTCACAGTTCCAACTTAAGCCAGCACTGAAGTTTCCTAGGGAACTCGAGGCAGCTGCAGCCAAAGCAGGATTGCTGGCAATGGGGGATTTTCAAGCCCAGGCCAAAACCCATCTATTCAAACTCACCAGCTGCCACACTTGAGCCAGCTGCACAGCTGAGTACACGTGCGTTCGGCACCAGGGCACCCTGCAGAGGGAATACCTCCTCCCTGTGCCACGTTGTGAAAGAGAGGCTGCACACGCCTGCGCCTCTGAGCTCCCCGGGGCAGCTGCTACACTAAATATCCCCAGCAAAATCTAAGTCACACTTCGCTGTAACCGCAATGCAGGGATGTATTCATCATCCAGGCTGGGGGATTTGCCACAGCTGGGCTCCCCGATTTGCTTCAGGATGCCTAGTTTTGTGTTGCCAATCTCTGCTCAGATCATGCTTGGATGCCTGTGAGAAATGCCTTTGCAATAGGGTTTTTCTCCTTCTCCCTCCTGCTGTTCTTTAGAGCCAAACTATATCTCAGCAAAATCCATGCTCTTAAACTACTTTCCCCCCCCCCCCCCCCCAATACTTGTGCTTTCTAATGACGCCCCTTCCGTCTGTCAGCAACAGCACAGCAATTGAGGGCTAGAGCAAGAATGGGTGAATCTGTTCACGTTTTCTAGTGCCTCTGTCGACTCCTGAGTCTCGAGTGCACAGTATCGGTAGCGGATCTGTTCCAGTCTGGAGCTGATCTCATCAGCAGTGCTGTGAATAACTCCACCGAGGCTCCCCCTTGCGGGCTCAGGGCCTTCAGTGCTCACTTCAGCCACGTAAATTTAAGCAGCTCTCTCTATCTAACCTGGCAGGTCTTCCTCTCCCTGTTCAGGTTTTGGCTCACCAGCTACATAACCTATCAGCCCCTGAGACATGGCTATGACTAGGGCTTCCGTTCTGACAGTTTTATTTCATCACTGCCTGCTGCCAATAATGTTCCTCGGCAGCAAGAGCATTCCCACGTTCTCAGAGCATCCCCTGAATGTCCCAGATTCTCTCGGAAAGAAGCTTTCCACAATTGCAAACCCATCTGAGCCTTCCCCAGGGTGTAAGGAGGCACTTTCACTCCCCATACTGTCCAGAAGGGCACTGCTGCCAGCTCAGTCAAGGGATCGAGACACCCCTCGAGCTGCCCAGTTTGGAAGGAGAGCTCAAACACCAGGAATCAGCAAGCTGCACAGCTCACCTCTAACTCTGGTACTTGCTTCTCTCACTTGTCTTGCTGAGCCAGTTGCTATAATGACAGAATCAATGGAAAGGAAATTTGGTTTACAGAGGTCAAGGCAATTCCCCAAAAGGAAGCAAATGCAATTACTCCCACGCTAATGACCAGGTAAACTGAGGCAGCGAGCATAGCTGAGCATTTTCCTGAGTCTTGCTCCAAGACATGCCTAATTGCAGAGATCTAGCCAGCAGGTTTTCTGATCCCTTATCCATCATCCTGTTTCCTCATTCTGCTCCTGTAGTTGTAGAAGGACGCCTTTGATCACCCAGGACAGGTCTTCCCACAGCTGAAAGGGAAACTGCTGAAAGAAATGGAAGGGAGCAATCCTGGCGGATGACTGCATACCACAAGAAAGTGCTGCATATGAAGGAAAGGAGACATTTCCTATTAGATTAAAGGAGCTCAGACCTGCTCTCCCTCTAGAGAAGTATGCAACTCTATACTTGCCTCTCTAATTGCAACCCTCCACTGGGAAAGATGCTTAAAAGTATTGCAAAAGCATGGAGATTAACCAAGGTCCAGGAATGGCAGGGCTGTAAATCCAGGGGATTGCATAAAGAGGTACATGGTCCGAGGTGATGTCAGAAGAGGTGCTGCCAGCCTGTTCCAAGAGAGAGTAGCAGAGTTAAAACTGAGCCAACCCCCCAGGAACTGGCTGCTGCAGTCAGCCAGAGCAAGAAAACAACAAAAGGGAACAAAAGACCACGGTACCAAGCTTCGGGAAAGTGAAAGGTCTCTGGCAGAACGCCTTGCCAAAGAAAGAGGAATGTGAGGGGGAAAGGGAAACTCACGTCACGGGTCGGAGCCGACAATCCAGCAGGAAGCGCTCAAAAGCTCTCGCTGCCCCACACAAGCGCATCTGAAAAACATCGCAGCGTTTACATAAACACACGCGGCAGAGAAACCAAACAAACTCTGGGACAGAGCAGGGGGTGCCAGGGTGGTTCTGGCCGGCTGAAGACAAGCTGGTGGGTGGAAAATCCCTTTCCCGAGCGACCCGGCCATTCCTGCGAGGTCGCCTTCCCTTCCCGAAGGACTAGGGACTTGGTTTACTCGGCCAATTCACCTCGAGCGCACGGGCAGCAAGAGCGTTTGCTGAGCCCGGCTGCTCAGGCAGGCACTCCCCGGCCTACTGGTGCCCTCTGCGGGCGGCTGCTGCAGGGCCTGCCCCACCTGGGACCTGCACCCCTCTGTTGACCCTGGGACCTGTATCCCTGTGCCAACCCCGGGACCCACATCCCTCTGCCGAACCGGGGACCCACACCGCTCTGTCCCCACGAGCTGTGCTCATCCAGGCCTCTGGCTTGGCGTCATCACTTTCCTCCGCTACTGGCTCCAAGCTAATTATAGTTCCTGTACTTTCCCTCTGGAGCCGTGTTAATTACCACGAGGAGAGCCTAATGCCGCCCAAACCTAGTTCGAAATTCCAGCTGTCGGTAAAAATAAATCGAGGGAAGTGAGAAAGGTTCTTCCTCACAACGTTACAGGGAGCAAGATTCAGACCCCGATCTCCCTTTCCTTCTGTTGCACTTAGGGTCCTTGTTATATGGAAAGCAGATGTAACCAAAGGGGAAAGAGACTTCTAAATCTCTGAGAAATGAAGGCAAGGTCGCTGCTGACAGGACTGTTATGCACGAGTTCACTCTCCATTGTTTGCAACCCGCTGAAAAGAGGTGCAGCCTTCCATTCATCCTGGACTTGCTAACTACTGGGTGTTGCCAAAGGGAGGAAAACAAACAAGCTTGAGACTCAGACATACCGAAACCTGAGCAAAGGGGCTGTGTAAAACACCAGCCTGCAAAACCCCTCCTTCAGAGGCATCGCTGTGGGGGATGGAGAAAAGGCATGCATGCCTCCTATGCAGATCGTACACGACCTGGAGGGCTCCTAAAGATGACTTCAGGATTCTCAGAAAAATCAAAGAGGTAGTACTGACAGGCAAGGGTGACTCACAAGATTAAAATAACCCGTGTTAAACGTGCCTGAACAGAGCAGAGGGAAGGATGTCGCAATTTTCTATGAAAGGTGCTTAAAAAGGGCTTTGTGATGCAAGGCAGTAACAGTTAAAAAAAGAACTACATTCAGGCGCCAAAAAAAGTGCTTTTTAATGGCCAAAAAATCCCCACCGAAACAATGGCTATCCATAAGGAAAAGCCATTAGGTGTGACAACAGGGCAGTTCCTTCATCAACCACGGGATTAGCACTGTAAATGAGTAACCCAGCACGGGACGGCTCCGGCTCAGACGCCTGTCTCCAGGATCAGACGCTGGAACGCCGAACAGGCTGCACTGAATGGGCTGCATTGTGCTCTTATCGCCGCGGTTTTGCGGCAGCCCCAGCTCCCAGCACCACCGCCGACACCCTTACAGAGCACTCCTCGCACAGGGGCCGGCTGAGGCTCACCCAAAGCTCGCCCCTTCCAAAGCGCTGTCTGAAGCGCCGGAAAGTAAACAATAAAGGCAGCGAGCGAGTCACGGAGCAGAGGCGCCGCTCCTGCCAGGGCCACCGGAGCACAGAGCAAGCGGGCGGTGTCAGGTGTCACAGCTGGCGCTGTTCTAGATTGCCAGAGCCACGAGGAAAACGAGGGCGAACGGAGCTCGTTCTCCTGGAACCCTCCGGCTCTTCCCAGGGCTCCACCGACACCCCCCAACGCGCACGCTGCTCAGCGAGGCGCAAGGCCGGGAGATCACCTGCTACGTAAAGATCGCGGCAGGGGAGCTCACTTACTAGCACTGATATTATATTTATATTGTACTATATTTATTGCGGGCCGGCACCGCGCCAGCCCCCCCCCCCCCCGTCCCCGGGGCGAGGGCGCACTGCGCATGCGCCGTACCCGGCGAGCCCGTGTCCTTTGAAAGGACACGCCGCGTGCCGTCATTCGGAAGTGCCCGGTCTCCTCGCCGGAAATGGCTTCATCTGCCAGTACGCGGATTGTTCCGGGGAGGGCCGGCCCTGTGGTTCCCGCGCGGCGGCCGCTTTTCGGCGCCCCGCCCCGTGCTCGCCTGCCCTCCGTGCCCTTCTCCGGGAGGGCCTTCCGCTTCCTTCTTCCCCCCGCGCCTTTCCTTCCCCCGCGCAGCTGAGCTCCATGGCGGAGCGGGGACGCGCGCCGGCAGGGGGCGCGCTGGCGGCGGGGCGACGCTCTGGGCCGGCGACTTCCGGGTGTCGGTGGGCAGAGGGAGCGGGGCCCTCCATGGCGCGGGTGCTCCGGGCCCGGCGGGAGGGCGGCGGGGCGGCGCTGCCCCGCTGAGCAGCCGCGGGCCCCGGCATGGAGCCCGAGACGCTGGAGGCGCGCATCAGTGAGTGCGACCGCCCCGCCGCTCCCTCTAGCGCGGCCTGCGGGGGGCTGTGCGGGAGGGGGCGCCGGGGGTCGCGCGTAGCGGGGTGGGGAGGGCGGCGGCTCTGGCCCCGCGCGGGGGGTGGGTGTGGGCGCACCCGGCGGCTGCTTCGAGCCCGGGGCGGTGTTGCCTGAGCACGGGGTCAGCAGGGAGGAGGGGGCCGGAGTTTGTGCACAGGGCGGCCACGGGAAGGGGCGAGCGCACACCGGCGTGTTTCTCCTCCCTCACCGTTCCCCACCACCGCACCTGGTGGAGCTGGCAGGGAGGGAGTGAGATCGACGTTGCCCCTCGCCTGGGGAGGTTTTTCTTACCGTCCTTTCGTCCCACCCGCAGACAAAGCAACAAACCCCCTGAACAAGGACCTGGACTGGGATGGTATCAATGCATTCTGTGAGCAGCTCAATAAGGAGCTGGAGGGGTAAGTGCTTCGTCCTTTCCTCAGGCATGCTCCAGATCACAAGCCTGGTTGTGATTCTTCACACAGTAAAATCTAATGGGCTCCAGTCCCAAGAGCTGAAAAGGCACAAAGGCCCTCAGGGTAGGGCAGGTGGGGGGGTCCTGGTCCGCTAATGGAAGGTACCCCTGGGTTTCCAGGTGTCTTGGTGCCTTATCAATGTCTTCAACTTGCAGCATGCTTTTCATCCCTGGATTCCCAGGCAGGAAGACAGAAATCAGGCTTTTCATCAATAACTGCCTAGCTTTTTTTTTCTCCTTACTCCTTCCAGTCCTCCACTTGCCACCCGACTTCTTGCCCACAAGATCCAGTCTCCACAAGAATGGGAAGCTATCCAGGCCCTCACGGTAAGGGCATCTGCAGGCTGGTAGAACTACATGGAGGGGCAGGGTGTGGAGGTGCTCCGTCTTCACTGGAGAAGCATGGGAAGCTTTGAATTCCATCTGAGAAAGCCCTGGAGCACCTGGGCCCTCGGGTGGGAGAGGGAGCGAAGGTGGTTCCACAAGTCAGGATAGGTTCCTTGGGAAGATCTTGTTCCTAGGACCGTATCCTGTTGAAGTTGATAGGAAGCTTTTTTGTTTTTGTTATGGTGGCCTTGGCAGTGCTGGGTTAATGGTTGGACTCCATGGTCTTGTTGGTCTTTTCCAACCTAAATGATTCTATGGTTTTTAATCACATTGTGGATCTGCACTGTGAAAGCCTGGGTATCCCTTCCATGGGCTGTTGAGCCATCTCTGCAAAAACTGGCTCCAAAGAGGAAACCTGTTTTTTTGTGGGAGGGTGCTTGACCACCCAGGGGGGGATAGATGTTCCTCTGCTGCTGTGACAGTAGCCACAGGCTCCAGACTTGGTGAAGGAGAAGGAGCGGGGAGCTGCCTCCTGATCCTGCTGCTGCCTGCGTGCTGGGACTCACCTGTCCCCTCTTCCCAGGTGCTGGAGTCTTGTATGAAGAGTTGTGGCAAACGCTTCCATGACGAGGTGGGCAAGTTCCGCTTCCTCAATGAGCTCATCAAGGTGGTGTCACCCAAGGTGGGTCTCAGGGCATCGTGCTGGAGGGGATTCCTGGTGGCAGGAGGGCTTTGGGAAAAAGGGGTGGCTGAGCAGAAAGGCCAGACACTCACTGGGGTGTGGGGAAAACAGTGTTAGTAGGAAATCTGGTCCTTGTTCCCTGCTGAGTTTCCTGGTTGGAAGGTGAGTTTTCACCCCTCTGCCCCAGACTGATTATTGATGTAGGAAGCTGAGAGCCAGCTTTTGTGAGACAGCTGAGCTCACGTGCGTGCCTGGAGTCACCTTCTTACATCGCTGTTGGGCTCTGTGCTGCGTGTGCTTGGGAACCTCCCCCAGCTCTGACATCTGACCGTGTCTCTTTGGGATGTCCCAACCCGACTGAGACACTCAGGGAGGACAAGCCCAGGCCTGGTCAGTGGTGTTCTGGCGAGTCCATCTGAAGGACCAGGTCATTACCTGCTCCTCCGCTGATGCTGCTGTTCCTGCAGCAGAACAAGCTGTGTGTGCTCCCCTATTCAGTCAAGGCAGTGAACACCAGCAAGTGTAGGGTTAAGGGAACACAGACTAAATATGACTAAGGAAAACCTCTGTCTGCCAGTCACAGCTTGTGATCTGCAGTGATGAATAACCAGGAAGAGTGACAGCAGCATCCTAAAGTCCTCTTGCTTGGCACCCTAGAGCATGTCCTCTGCCTTAAGCCACTAGCCTCTGGTGGCACATGCACTGTTTCTACTACCAGAACTCCCAGCAGACCCACGGGAGAAGGGTAAAGGATGATTGCATGGCAGGAGGAGAGCTGTAGCATTTGGGTATCTCCCTGCTGGGTAGTGATCGCCTGGGGCTCACCTTGCTCTAAAGGATGCCAGGCACTGGGCCCTGCCTTGTAAACCATTACCCACAGACCTTCCTCTCCCAGCCTTGTTGTCTCCCCTTCTCAAGGGCTTCCTTGCTGAGCAGCTTCTGTTGGCAGGACCCTTTTCTTCACGAGGGGACAGAGACCTGCCTGAGCCTTCCCACCTGTCCTTGTATGTTACTAAGGGGCCACTATTACACCATTTCTCACACCTCTTGTTTTCCTGTTGTGGAAACCAGGCACAATGTAGGATGTGTTGCAAGGCCCTCGTGAGCTTCCCTGCTTGCTTCCTCTTTCCTCCTCCGTGTGCCGTAGGAATGGTCTCACTTCTCCTGGGGGGTGGGAGGAGAGGAACAGGCCAAGCTTGCAACAGCTCAGATCAGCTTCAAGCCACCTCTTTTCTCTTCCTCTAGTATCTTGGCAGCCGGACACCAGAAAAAGTGAAGTCAAAGATCCTGGAGCTGATGTACAGCTGGACATTAGGGTTGCCACATGAGGTGAAGATCTCAGAAGCCTACCAGATGCTGAAGAAACAAGGTGAGAGGCAGTGATCTAGAAGGGGAAGGTGGATGGATGTTTTTTGTCTGGACAGAATCTGAAACCAGCTTTCCCTTCCCTGTGCCCAGAGCCACAACATCTGTCAGTCTGGCTCAGCACTAGGGTCAGGAGAAGGACTAGGTACCTTGGGGCTCCTAGGTGGGCAGAGGGAGTTGCTGGTGGTCCAAGTTGCTGGGTTGGAGGGCACATCTGCTTCCTCCCATGGGAGATGGGGCCTGGAAAGGTCTGGGGCTGAAGGGCTGCGAGCGCTTTGGCCGTAGATGCTGGGGTTTTCTAAGAGAGGATATTTATGGGGAGTGAAGGGCAGTTCTTCCATGAAAACACAATCCAGGATCCTGGGTAACAAGAGCAAACCCACACACCATCAGTCCCAGCTGGGTTTGGTGGGCCATGAGGGAAAAAAACCTGGGTGGCAGTGCCATCCCTGAGTGTGGGTGAGTTTTGCTGATCTCTGCTTTGGTGTCTACTGTAGGAATTGTGAAGTGTGACCCAAAACTACCTGATGATGCTCCTTTTCCGCTGCCTCCTCCTCGGCCCAAGAACATCATCTTTGATGATGAAGAAAAATCCAAGGTGAGGGCTCTGTGCAAGGAAAGGGACAGTAGGCAGTATCTTCCTGCTCCAGTATCTCATGTCCCCCTAATAAGGAGATCCAGAAAGGGTTGAGGTCCCTGCTCCACGTGCTGTCCTTCAGAAAATGCATCACAGGAATGCTGAGGGACTGCTCCAAAATCACGACAAAGGAAACGGACAGAGGTGGGGCATGTGGGTCTGTTCGACCTTTGGAGCACTTAGTTGAGTTACCTGGCCACAGGGTCTAAATCCCAGCCCCAGATGCTGCTGCTATCTCTTCCCCACCCCCAGCACTGCAATCTGCTTATTGCCCAACTACTTGTACCCTCCTGGACCTATCCTTTGTTGTCTTTCCATCAGAATTGTGTCAGCATTATCAGTGCTGATACATTTGAACAAGTATTGGGCTACTCTGGGTCTAGTTCTGTGGCCTGTTTGCTATAGGTGATACATTTTGCCTTCATGGCTTAAGAGTCTGAAGATGAGGATTTATAGGTGGCCAGTGGGACTATTCACTGACTGTGGAGAGAAAGTAGGAGCTCTCCGTCTTCACCAATTGCACCTACAAAGAGGCATGTGAAGAGGTCTTAGTCCATTGCAATCCCATGGGAATTCCTGCACAAACCAGGCTTTCTCTGTCTCGGTACTAGTGCTGCTGCACTGCAGACTCTCCGGGTGGGTGACAGGCAGGTAGGAGCAGGGTTTAAACGCAGGGAATCTTCAGGGAAAGACCAGTCTCATATAACCAGAACCATAAAGGGAAAAGGAAGGCCAGTTGTATTTCTTCTCTGCCTTGTCTCTGATAGCTCCTGTGGCTGGGATTTCTAAACAACTGGCATTGTCCACTGCCTCTGCCAGATACAGGTTTGGGTCAGAGCTCCTGGCTCTAGGGTAGCAAGAGTGACTCTGGCTGCTGTCCCTCAGCTTGGGCTCAGAGATACCTTTTCTTTTGCAGACACTGGCTCGGCTCTTGAAAAGTTCCCATCCTGAGGACCTCCGGGCTGCTAACAAGCTCATCAAGGAGATGGTTCAGGAGGTGTGGCTGGGAAAGAGGGAAACTGGGGGGGGACATGGTCTGGATGGTGATGGTTGGCACTAAAGGAGCAGTAGCTCTGTGACCTCATGCAGACATACAGAGCTTCTGCCCAGAATTTCGCTGCAGCAACTGCTAAGGAGTCCATGTGTGATTTCTGCCATTCCTTGGCTTCTTGGAGGAATGGCTCTGTGTGCATTCTGTGGCCCAAGTCCTGCTGCTGCAGCACTAGATCTGCAGCAGTTCCTTCCCTGTTTGGCATGTTATAGCCCAGAGATAAGCTGGAGTTTTTCACTGGAGTGGGAGCTGTTTTGAGGGCAGTATTGCTGTGCCTTAGACCAGGGAGTTGATGGTTGACTGGCTTCCTCTCCAAGTTATAGCCAAGAGCAAGGACATCCTTCCCCATGTGCTTCCCCTCCAGGACCAGAAGCGCATGGAGAAGATCTCCAAGAGAGTGAATGCCATTGAGGAGGTGAACAACAATGTGAAGCTGCTGACAGAGATGGTGACAAACTACAGCAAGGGGGAGACAACGGAAAGCAACGAGGACCTAATGAAGGTGAGGGAAGGCCATCCCAGCATCTTCCCTAGGCATAGCAGAAATGGGTGACCCTTATCCCCTGCATCCTCCTGCCTATTTTGTAGCCCCAGCTGAGCGTCCTGCTGCTTACCTCAGCACCCTTTTCTCCTCTCCCACAGGAACTTTATCAGCGCTGCGAGCGCATGAGGCCCATGCTTTTCCGCCTTGCCAGTGACACAGAAGACAATGATGAAGCTCTGGGTAAACACATCTGGCCTTTCTCATTCCTGCTGAGACTGCTGTGGAGGTGTCAGTGTACCCTGGTGCAGTCTGCAGCAGCAGTGGCAAACACTCTCTCTCTGTAGCGGGTACCTGCAGCTCCTTGGGCCTTGCTTTGAAGGAATAGACAGAATCAGGGTATAAAAGTCACTGTCTTGACTATTTCCAAACTTAGTTCCCACCTATTCCATTTCAGCGGAGATCCTGCAAGCCAATGACAATCTAACACAGGTGATCAATCTCTACAAGCAGCTTGTACGGGGAGAAGAGGTCAATGGGGAAACAGTGGCTGGTCCCCTTCGAGGTGAGGAGATTCGGGAAACTGGGGACAGGAACATCAAGCAGAGTGACTCTGTTGCTGGTTTCCTGCAGTGTAAGAGGAGACTGAGAGAAGTTATAGCTATATAGAAGTTATAGAAGTTACAGAAAGGTGAAACCTGCAGCAGAGTGGTGCTGGTGAGATGAGGAAACGATGTGTGGTGGTGACTGATGCATGAAGAGGGGAAACTGGAAGGGAGAGCAGGGCATTTTCCCTCTCACAGATGTGCAGAAGGATGGGAACTGGCCTCAGCACACTGCATAAGGACTGGGTAAAGTTTTTGATTCTGAGCTGCTTCCTTTTTTTTTTTGCAGGCAGTGCCTCAGCGCTTCTGGATCTGTCTGGCCTAGAGCTTCCAGTAACATGCCCTTCCTACTCAGCCTTGCCCACCATTTCAGGTGGCTCAGCAGTCCCTGTGCCTGACCAGGCTGGCTCTGTCTCCTTGCTGGATGATGAACTAATGTCTTTGGGTGAGAAATATAGAGCAAAAGCTCTTTATTCTCTCCTTAACTCTGGCTAGTCTGCATGGGTGGTTCTTGTGGCAGCAACATGAATAATAAAGAGCTCTGGGAGAGGTGAATAATAAAAGACAAAGAGGTGTCCCTCATTTAGCATGAGGGAAAGACCCTGCTGTGATTCTGAACTTCAGTCCCATGGTGTTTTCCTGTCTAGTCAGAGAGAGCCTGCAGGGATGTGCCCACTGATTTGCTCTGGGAAAACTGACCTGGCAGGTAAATCAAGCATGATGCAACAGCTGTCCCCAGATGGGATCACAAGGGTGGGTCACCCTCAGCTCCTCATGTTTACTGCTTGCTGTTGAAGTCACGAGCTGACAACAGATGCATGGGACTTCCAGAACTGTTCACATGGAAATCTTGTGAGGAGCCAATCCTAGAAGTCTCGAGTCCTTTTTTGCCCAACAAGGCGTCTGTTTGCCAAGACAAGTGCTTTGAGTACGATAGCATGAAGTAGACAGCGTGGTCAGCCAGACTTGTCAGCCCAGTTGTATTCACTTTTCTGCCAACTGCAGTGAGAACTAGACTGCAAATGAGGATCTCTGGACAGAAAAAACTACTGTCACCCTCCTGGCTCTCCCCCATGCAAGGATGGGGGCCAGAGATGGAGACTACCTTGGTGGTTCTGCCCTACTTGGTCTCTCTTATTCAGGCCACGTTTATTGCTCTTACCCACTTGGTAGCTAAGCTGCATGTTTGCTTTTACTCCTGGCAGGCCTGAATGACCCAGCACCGCATGCTGCCCAGGCCAGTGACACCAGTGGCTGGAACAGCTTCCAGGTAACATGCTGGGAGCCATGGCAGAGGGTGGGGAGGGTAGTAAAAGCAACAAATGAAGAAGTAGGGAAAAATCCCAGATCTTATGGTCGGTGCTGATATGCAGTCGTGCTTTGAGGGCTCTCCTGTGCATTCTTTTTTCAGTCATCAGATAGCAATGAGGTCGGTATCACCCCTATCACAGCAACACCACCAGTCAAAGCAGATGCTGGTGCATCCTCCCCCAAACCTTCTCCTAGCAGCAGTGGCCTGGATGACCTGGACCTCCTGGGCAAGACTCTGCTGCAGCAGTCTTTGCCTCCAGAGTCTCAACAAGTGCGATGGTAAGCAAGGGTAGTGCAGTCTCCCCATCTTTTCCGTTTCTGGGGTGCTAGACACAGCGTTTCAGTGCCCTGTTTCACTCCTTGCTCTTTCCCTACAGGGAGAAGCAGCAGCCACCCCCTCGGCTCACCCTGAGGGATCTGCAGAACAGGAGCAGCTCTGGCACCACAGCCCACAATCCTAGCATTCCACCTGTGCTCCAGAGTGTTTCCCCTAACCCCACGCTGCCCCTGACCTCAGAGCTGCCTGCCCCTGCTATGCTTCCAAAAGCTGCCAGCACACCAGCAGGAAGTACTGCAGTCCCACCGCGGCCTCCTGCCACTGCGCTGCCCCGGGAGATCTCACTGACCAACATCACTGTGCCTCTGGAATCAATCAAACCCAGTGAGCTGGGGAAAAAGAGGGGGGCGGGCGTGGGGGGAACAAACCCTGCACACTTGGAAGGGAGAAATGTGAAGGAACTTCTTGCTTGTTGGATTTCGTAGAGGTTGAGGAGGAATGCTATCTCTGTCACTTGCATGGAGTTTGGGTGATGGGGCCAGTTCCCTCCTGGCTGACTGCTGCCTGTCAATGCCTTTCCCACAGGCAGCATCCTCCCTGTGACAGTGTATGATCAACATGGCTTCCGTGTCCTCTTCCACTTTGCTAAGGATGCCCTGCCTGAGAGGCCTGATGTGCTTGTGGTGGTGATTTCTATGCTCAGCACGGCCCCGCAGCCCATCCGCAACATTGTCTTTCAGTCTGCCGTCCCCAAGGTGAGGAAACTGCTGGGGCTGAGGTCCCCAGACCGGGCCAGAGTATGATTCTACTTGTGCAGGAAAGGCAGGGTGGGTTGGGAGAGCTCTGTGGGGATGGGAGCAAGTTGTGTTGCTTTCATATTAGCAGGAACCAGCACAATGTTTTTCTCTTTGACTTGACAGTGGGAGCTCCTCAAGTACAGGAGCAGAGCTTCTGGCTGCCAAGTCACTCAGGAATGTGAGATGCTCTTCTCTCTCTGTAGATAATGAAGGTGAAACTACAGCCTCCCTCAGGCACGGAGCTGCCAGCATTCAATCCCATTGTCCACCCCAGTGCCATCACCCAAGTCCTGCTGCTTGCTAACCCACAGAAGGTAAAAGCATCAGCCCTGGGGCACAAGCAGAGGCTGGTCTTGGTGCCTAGGCAAAGCCTCCTTACCCTGTCCCTATTTCCTCTACTCTTAGCATTGTCTGAGAGACATAAATGGTTTGTGCCTCATGCCTTTCTTCCCTTGCATCTGATTGCTTATCCTTTCTCCTCCATCTCCAGGAAAAAGTGAGGCTACGGTACAAGCTGACCTTCACCATGGGAGAGCAAACCTACAATGAAATTGGGGACGTGGACCAGTTTCCCCCACCCGAGTCCTGGGGAAACCTCTAGAGCCAATGTTGCAGGCACTACACTGCAGATTCCTCGGGAAACCAACCCTGCAGGGCTGGAGCAGCCTGAGGAGATGGGAGGGTGGGTGGGGGGCTGCTGCTCACGCTCTCTTCTCCAGGCAGTCGGGCAAGGGCCCGAGGGAGCGTGCCTCGAGGAGGAGAGCAGAGATGCCAGGAGATGTTCATCCCCCAAGACTAGGAGCGGAATGGAAAGCTTCATGTGTGTGAACAGTTGCCTTCCCTGCTCTTCCGAAGATGACACTCCCTCCCCAGTCTGTCCAGCTTTTCTTCTAACCCTGCTTTCCCGCTCTAGGTGCAGTGGGGAACAAGGACAGGGAGCTTTAACAGCCTCAGCCCAGGGCAAGGGCTAGCAAAGGAAGATCCTTTTCCTTTTCTGCCCCCTCTGCACTTCCCAGCTTTTCAGCTACTTCGTGCTCTATGGTGCTCCCTCTTGTCCCCCTTGTCCCCTCCTTGGAGCTGGGCCCCAGTGTTTCCCTATCTGTTGGGATCACACTGGAGCTGGTATAGAACAAGGCTGGACAGCGGCTAGGTATCTCTCCAGCACCAGAGAGCAGGCAGATGCCCTTGTTTTGGGGGGGACCAGGGGGAGTGATCATCACATCTCTGTCTTAGCTGCTTAAGAGAGCTGCTGGTGGGAGGCGAGCCCCAGGGTGGGACCTTGAGGGCTGGGAAGGGCTTGCTCTGTGCCTTCCCCTCCCCTTTCAGCTGGAGTTCTGAACCCCCACAGCGGGGTGGCCCACACTCTTCCCATATTTTATGTATCATAGCAACTTTAAGAATGGGGGCTGGAGCGGGGCACACTGTAGGGGTTGAGTCTCCCTGCAGCCTCCTAACAGATGGGGAGAGGAAGCAGCACTTAGTCTTCCTCCACCTTGGTTGTAGTGGAGAGCTTAGAGGGCTGGGGAGCTTTCTCAGCTCTTCAGTGTCTTCTCACAGTAGGTGATGGGCTGGGAGCCGGGGAGATGGAAGCCCAGCCCATCACCACTAAGCTCTGCATGGGGGCGTATGGGGGGGGAGGGGGGTTCAGCTGTGCCTTGCTCACCCCTGCCCGCAGCTGAGGGCAGGCCTGGCTCCCTGTGGCGGGGAGGGGGCTCGCTCCAGCCACCTGATCACTGTGACACAAGAGCGGGGATCTGCAGGCATGGAGGAGACTGGGGAATGGCACATCCCAAGCAATCCTGATTCCCTGTGGAACCTGAGACCGTGGGAGCTGCTTCCCATCCCTAAGCTGGTTTTGAGAGGGCCTGATCATAAAAAACAGAGGCAAACTGTGCCCTGTGTCGGCTTGTCAGAGCTAGAAGGAGGCTTGTGTGGTGGAGACAAGTGGGGTGCCTCACACTCCCTGGCTCGGGGCAGCAGAGGTGTCTCAATGCTGGACACAGCAAGCAGTAGAGGACAAGGGGAAGCAAGGTCTTTGTGCTGGGGTTCTGCTGTGTCTTACTTCCCTTTC
The DNA here is from genome assembly GCF_003031625.1 of Empidonax traillii. Lineage (NCBI taxonomy): Eukaryota > Metazoa > Chordata > Aves > Passeriformes > Tyrannidae > Empidonax > Empidonax traillii. Next base: position 1,292,335 of record NW_020955248.1, on the reverse strand, counting down.
TGGTCTGTTCAGGGTTTTGTATGGGTTTTTTCCTTGCAGATCTTGTTTGGTTCTTGAATAGACTTGTATATATTTTCAGTGCAGAATTCTGTAAATGGAAGAAACAAAACATTTAAAATTAGACGCCCGGCGCGAAGAATCAGCTGTATTTATGGGAAATAAAAGAGTTCTTTCCTGATCCTGTCCCTCTGCCTTTTGACCCAAGGAATATATTCTCACCACCTCACCTTCCCTAACCTCTGAAAGGACTTCAATTGCACCCTGCCCCGGCTCCTTTCCAGCTCAAATCCTGCGCATTCAATCCTGTAGTTCATCCTGCAGTCACCCCGGGAGAGCCTTGTACAGTGATTTCCTCACTCCCCGGAACAGGGAGCTGGGATGGTGGAATTCCCCCAGCAGTTCTCAATTCCTTTTCTGAGAGCAATTGCTTCTAGGCTGCAAACTGGGTGCTGCCCACTTCCCTCCCCATTGAGAGGTGGTGGGCAAGGATCCGTGCCCCACAGCCCATGGGAAGCACGGCTTGAGCTCACTCCCATGCCCCACATGACTTTTCACAGCTTTATACCACTGCTGCTAGCAACGCTTCCTCCTCTTCCCCCAAGCTGCTTCTTGGAAGTAGTTCCAGGGGGGCAGTTTTAGTGCAGGCGTGCAAAGAAGGGGATCTGCTCTAGCAAGCAGCAGCCTGAGGCTGGGAGTGGGTCTCTGACACTGCAGGGGAGGAAGAGCCTGCCTGCCACCTGGGGCAGCCAGGGAGGATCTGGGCAGGGCTTTGCTGGATCTTTGCAATAGGTGCTGGAAGTGACCACACTGCCTGTTGGGAGCCCAGGGGATCAGATGTGCTCTGCCATAGGTTTAGAGCAGCCTAGTGTTTTGGGCAGGGAGCGTGGTGCTCCCTCACCCCATACCTGCTTTAAAACAGCTGCCAGCACCATTTTGCTGTACACTCACTGGAGACTTGACCCTTACCAAGAAGCACAGCCCAGCAGCCCACAAATTACTGCTCCTTAGGCTTTGGGGCACAGGTGGAGTGGCCCTTCTGCCTCTTTTTCCTTTTCTGCTTGCCTGTTCTGCCCACAAGCAGACCGCTTCTCATTTGGGCTGCGTTTGCTACTTCCTTTGCCAGCCATGTAACCTCACCAACAGCAACCTCTCCTCTCTCTTAGAGTAGGAGGAGGAAAATCCTAGATGCAAGTGAGGTTCACATCTCATGGAGCCAGGGCCAAAGGTCGTGGTGGTGCGAGGGGAATGCTTTTAGACAAAGGAGGAAAAAAAAAAGCTTGAGCCTTGTTGCAGCTCTGCAACACCCAAGCCTGAGAACAGGGAGTTTGTGGTCCCTGTGCAACTGTGCAAGCGCTGCTGCTCTGCACTGGGCCCACCCGCCCTGCTCGGAGGAGCTCTGCTGGCAGAGGGGGAGCGGGGAGGAAGGGGCCTCCCCAAAACACAAGGCAACTGCCGTTTGCCACAGCTTTGCAGTGGTTCCGGAAAGCCTCAGCGAAGGCAGGGAGGGAACGCAGGGTGAGGGGCGCAGGAGGGGTTGCACTTTGGGGTGGCTTTGCTGCTTCTCCCACTTTTGTCAAGACAAGGGGGATATGTTGCAGGGGAAAAGGATGGAGCACCCATGAGCATGGAGAGGTGCCTGAGGAGTGCTGGCAGAGTGTGGGTGACCGGGTAGGGCAGGGAGTACACCAGGCAGCCGCTGAACCGCACAGCCAGCTGGCACCGGCACGGGCTGCCCCGCGGCACAGCTGGTGGTGGGCAAGGCAAGGGGGGGAACCACCCCAGCTGAGACAGAGAGCAAGAAAGAGAGCGTGGGCCCTTCACTCGGGCTCGGCAGAGGCATGTGCTTGTCCTGCCTTGTTATGTGTATGCTGTAATAATATTTCCCCTTTAAGGCTTGGCTGAAGTTATTTTTACTTGTGGGGTGGTGACAGGAACACAGAACGGAGCAGGAGCCCTGAACTGCTCTTACCTGATCTGCGGCAGAGGGGCGGACGGAGGAGGAAGGAAGCTCAGAAAAAGAGAAGGAGCAAGAGAGAGGAGTTCAAGGGAGGATAAGAAAAAGCAGGCAGGGCATCCCCACGGAGGGACTAGGAAGGGGACCAGCTAGGGAAACTGAAAAAGGGGGAACGAGGAAAGGAGGAAGAAGAGGAGTAAGGAGGGAAAGGTCCCCAAGAAAAAGCAAAGAGCAAAGCAGCTCCTGGGAGCTGAGGGGCTGCTGGCATCCAATGCCAAGCACTACCGAGGGGTGCTGAGCAGGTACAGTCAAGCAGAGTGGCTCTCCTGGTCTCCTCCCAGCTTTCAAGATGATGAAAAGACAGTTTAATCGCATGCGGCAGCAGCTGTCCCATCCCAACATCGCCACTCGGTAAGGATTTCTGCATTACCTGTACTGGAGGGCTTGAGAGGGAGAGGGACATGGGTCCTTGAGGGCTTGCGCTGGGACTGTACTGGCTTCTTAGTGACAGTGGCCTGGGAAAAGGGGGCATAACCCTGAGTTTAGAGCATCTTCAGCATAAGCCAAGAGGTTGTGACCTCCTGGCACCTGAGGGGCAGTGGGAAGGAAGGCTGCGCTGGTGTTGCTCAGCAGTGATGGGATCTCCAAGCCCAACTACTTCTCTCAGGGCCCACAGACACTGCATCCACCTGCAGACATGGCTTTCCCAGCCTTGACTTCCCCAGGATGTGGGGCAATGGGAAAAGACCTTCCAGCCACATGCCCTCGGCTGTGTGGTGACTAGAAGGAATTAGGAGCTGGGACTTGCCCTCCCCTCTTAGTCTGGGGTGTCTCATGGCTTTAGCCAGCCCAGCAGTATGGGCATCCCAAAATGCCCTTTGAGGAGAGGAATGGGGATCCTCAGAGGACCCATGGAGGACTTACAGCTCAACACGAATCTGTCTGTCCCTATCCTACATCTGCTGCTTCCTTATTTTTCTCTTTGGCTTTCCAAAGCTTTCCCCTTGCAAAACCAAGAACTGAAATTACAGGGCTGGGCCCTCTCTCCCCAGCCCCCCCACTCCCTCTTTCTTACTGCCACCTCCGCAGGTTCCCCAGTGCTGGGTGGCTGAGCGGGACCAACATGTCCTCTGGACCACAGAGGTCCTTTAGCCAGCCCAGCAGATTGGCCACAGAGAAGCAGCTCCTATATCCTGGTGACCTCTTGATCTTCTTGTATTCCCCAGAGGGGAGCATAACCCCCTTTACCATCCCTCCTCCCTTCAGATTGCTCATCTCCATGTTAGACGCACCTCCCTTTTGCTTAATGCCAGGCAGGCAGCTCATGGAGTCCAAGAGAGTTCTTCACCCTCTGCAGAGCCTCTCCTCTGTGGGCCATGACCTCATGTGATCTTGCTTGCCTTCAACCAAACCACCCACATTTCCTGTAGCTCCACAGCCTTGTCCCACACTGGCTTTGGCAGGTGGTGAAAAGAGAGAAACGTGAACTGGAGAAAAAGCAGCAGCAGAGGGAAAGCAAACAGGGTTCCCAGGGCATAGCAATGACAGCAGGCTGTTGAAGCAAGTCTTCCTGTATGAGAGGCATCAGGGAGTTGTGGGGGTCTCAGTGGCTGGTGGGTTTTGAATTTGCTTTTGAGCAGAATTTGATGCAAACCATAAGTTTCCTCTGTTAGATTCGCTGCGAACACCTGCTGCAAAATCAAGCAAAAGCTGGTTTTGTGTAGGTGTTTCTGGAGGGGCTGGTGTTGGTCTCAGACCCCAGCTTGACCACAAAGATATCCTTGCTCTGGCAAGAGTGGTCTCATAGCCAGTGGTTGCACTGGCCTGTGAAGATTCACCTTCAGGGCAGAGATGGACAGTCAGGATCAACTCCTGTTGTGGCCCTCATCTCCAAAACCCTGTCCCCATCTGGGCATTTTGACTGAGGTCAAAATGGTTTCTGAACTGGAAACCCTGCCTGAGGGGGTGTTGGCTGCCTTTGCCCTGCTTCTGCTGCTCTTGTCCCTGTGGGCTCATTTTACCCATAGCGTTGTGTCTGGTGGTCCAGGCTATAGCCAAAGTCTCCTGCTCCTGGGAGCCCAAAGAGAGGTGGGTAGGATGCATAGGGACCTGCCTTTCCAAGGAGGCTGGGTGGAGGTCATCCCCATTTGCTGATGGTTCTTTCTCCTTCCTCTGCAGAGCTCAAGAAGCAACTGAGCTCCTGTCAGAAGATTTGCTGCAGGTAAGGCATGGGCTGGGCTGTCAGGCATGTGTCTGCTTGTGTCTGGGCGTGGGAACCTGTCCCACTCCTGCCTGCCACTCACCCTGCCAGCACATCCAAGTCATGGGGTTGGGACCTGCCTGTGTGCCAGAGGGCGATTTCAGGACCATGGCGTTAAGGGAAGGGCAGGCTTCTGCCACTGGAAAGGGCCTCCCAGGCTGCCCACAGAGGGATGAATCCTGACCAGGAACTGTGTTCCCTTTTCCCTGCACCAGGGATGCTTTGGGCTGTAGCAGGCAGGCCACCTGCACCCACAGCTAGGTAGTGGGGAGATGGTCTTGAAGTGCCCATGGTTGATGAAAGGGCTTCCCCAGACCCACCTTTCTGCCCCAGATTGAGCAGAGGATCGAGCCAGCCAAGCGAGCAGCTCACAGTGTGTCCAAGAGGCTCCAAGCCTGCCTGCAGGGGCAGTGTGGCTCCGAGATGGACAAAAGAGTGGTGAGTAAAGTCCTCCCACTGCAGCCTGTGCTCACCCCAGCTCTGTCCCTCACCAGCGAATGGGATGCCACGCCCCTGCTTTGCCAGATTTGTTGAAGGGTGGCCTAAAGCTGTGCCCAGCCCAGGTCCCATTGCCAGCAGTGGCCACCAGCAGCCTGGGGTGAGCAGAGCAGGGCAACCCTTTCAACCATCACTAATTTGGGACACTCCTGAAAGAAACAGTCTCTTTGTATTGAATAATCCTTTAAAGATAGACAACCCTGGTTGCCTATCTCCCTTCCCAAACCCCTACGAATCTCTGGCACCCACTGATGCCCTGTGGTGAGCAGCACCACAGTGTGGCCAGGCACAGTTGGTGTCACCACTTCTCTCCCAAATCCTCGGCTCTGTGCAGAAGAAGCTACCCTTGATGGCTCTGTCCACAACGATGGCTGAGAGCTTCAAGGAACTGGACACAGAGTCCAGCCTCGGGTAAGTACTGGTGGGGAAAAAGTGCCAGGGTGACCCCAAAAGATGCCAGACCCTGGCAGTGACACTGTCTTGGGTCAGGGGTGCCCATGGCTCAAACCCTGTCCCAAGAGCAAATGCTGGCACTGGAGTGGGAGAGGGGACAGCCAGCACCTTCAGCCTCCCATTGCAGAGAAGGGCCAGGGGTTGGCTTAACGTCCCACATGGGTGTGGGTATATCAGGGTACTGGGCCAGAGAGGGGCATGGCTCCAGCCCACAGTCGTTTCACCTCTGTCCCCACACAGGAAAGCTCTGGAGATGGGCTGCTGCATACAGAGCTCACTGGCAAAAATCCTGGCCGAGTTTGAGATTGCCCTGGAGCACAACGTCCTGCAGCCACTCAACAAGCTCAGTGAGGTAGTCCTGGCTGCCCTCCTAACTCCACACTCCCATTTCACCACTCCTTTCTGTGTCTCTAAGTCTCTTCTGTTCACTCTGGCCACTCTATCCCCCAGGAGGAGCTTCCCATCATCCTGAAGCGCAAAAAGACCCTCCAGAAGTTGATTTCTGACTGGAACACAATTAAGAGCCGGTATGGGGCCCACTGCAGCTTGGGTGGTCAGGGCATACAGAGCACAACCCCCAGACAGGTTGGGGGAAGAGATGAAGATGACTGCCCTGGGGAGTGAATTTCCAACAGCTTTTTGGGAGCACTCAGCCAGATCCCCTCTGCAGGTGCATCCTTGCTCTGGGCTGAGCTGCTGGTTCCATAGCCCTAGAGAGAAGGGCAGTGCCACTGTCAAAGGCAGCAAAGTGCCCCGGTGCTGCTTAGTGCTACTGTGATTGCCCCATTCCAAGCCTTGCCAGTGGTAGCCTGTGCCATGACAGATTTCTCTAGGAGTCTGCATATCTGTCCCACCCCATGTCCCTGGCACCGAGGCCATGAATGTGCCTCTTCTCTACCACCCCAAAGGCTTAACCAAGCTGTCAAGAGCTCCAGTAACAGCACTGGAGCTGGTGCTGGTCCAGGGGCATCTTCCGCTGCCAACAAACTGGAGATCTTGAAGGAAGAGGAGGAGGAGTTAAAGAGGAAGGTGGAACAATGCAAGGTGAGAATGCCACTTCCTCTTCCCCACGGGGCAGTCCAGGGCTGCAGACCTGATCCCCTCCACCAGTTTTGTCTGAGGTGACCCCACGCTGACATGGGTTGCAACCAGTCAGCATGTCATGCCCTTTGTGAGCGAACAGGCCCCTCAAGCAGAAACAGAGAGATGCCACAGGCCCAGAGAACAAAAAGAGTAAAGGATTCAAAGAGTAAAGGCTTCTGCTTTAGAGGAGCTCCAGAGGCTAATGTGAGAAGTTTATGGGGTCTCGCTGGGCTGGGAACCAGCTGAGCTAGGATCTGCTCTGGGTGGCAAAAAAGTTTCACACCAACTTACTCCTTTTCTACGTTGTTTCTCTGGAAAGCCCCACACTTTGTCTGGCAGAAGTCATGAGCTCACGGGAGTTGAAGGTGCAGGGACCTGCAGGGACCTCTTATCCCTGAGCCACTTGTGCCAGGACCTTGATCATAGGGCAGGTTGCTGCCACTACCCAAACGCAAGCAGTGGAGGCAAGGAGGAATTCCCATGACACTCAGGGACCCTGTCTAGACAACTCACAGACCAGATGAAAGGCTTCATGAAGGGGTCTCCTCTTCCTCGGGTGCCAGAGAGGGGATGGAAGATTGCTCTTCTCTGTGTCTCCCTTCCCAGGATGAGTACATGGCTGACCTCTACCACTTCTCCACCAAGGAGGACAGCTACGCCAGCTACTTCATCCAAGTAAGTCCTCTCTCACACTTCTCCTCAGTGTGTGAATGTCTCCTGGGGTATGTCTGAGCCCAGCCTTGTCCCCATCTGCACCAAGTCCCCCACCCAGGGCAAGGAACAGACTGAGGAATCAACAGATGCCTATAGCTGGCCTTGCTCCAGGCACTGCCGCTTAACACCACCACTAGCACCAACTGCAAATAGAGTGGCTTGTCCCAGTGACCCCCCTCCCCAATTTACCCTCTATCCCTCACTACAAATATAGTCCCATGGACCCCGAGTGGGTCCTTGTAGCAGCTTTCTTTGCCCTGCCTGCATGAGGATACAATGTCCTGGTAATGGGTGTCTCTCTGAGAGGGGCTGGTGCCAAACTGAGTGCTGTTTGTCTATACCCTATCTGGCAGCTGCTGGAAATCCAGGCCCACTACCACCGGCAGTCACTGGAATCTCTGGATACCGCTCTGGCAGAGCTAAGGGAAAGCCACAGACAGTCAGGTACCTGCTGGCTCTCCATGCAGCCCCCAGAGGGCTGCAGCTGAGCCTGGGGGTATAAGTGTGGCCAGCAAGGCTGGAAAAGAAATGTTTCCCCTGACTAACATCTGCTGCTCTCTCCCATGTTTGGCTGGTGGGTTGGGGACTGCAGCCTGAGGTGAGCTGAGGATACTGCCTGCCCTGTCTCTGCCCCTAGCCAGCTAAGTTGGACTGGAGTGAGATGTTGCCACAGCCAGATGTTGGATAGCCCCAGTGACCATTGTCCCTCTTGACATTCTTCTCCCTCTTCCAGAGCCCTCCTTCAGTGCAGACACCCCAGTAGCAGGGTACTTCGGTGTGTCCCTAGAGACCCACCTCAAGAGCTTGGGCCGGGAGATCGCACTGCCCATTGAAGCCTGTGTCATGATGCTGCTGGCCTCCGGCATGAGGGAGGAGGTAGGGACTGCTCCAGACCACCTCGCCACCTTCCCACCAAAAAAGGCACCCCTCCCAAACTCAAAGTGCATCCCTTCCCTCCTCGCCCCATCCCCAGGGACTCTTCCGGCTGGCAGCGGGTGCCTCAGTGCTGAGGAAGCTGAAGAGCAGCTTGGCCAGTGGCTCCAATGCCCTGGAGGAGTTTTACTCAGATCCCCACGCTGTGGCTGGTGGGTGCCAGTGAGGCGGGATGGGGGGACACGATTGGGCAGTCCTTGCCATCCCCCAGCTGCCACCAGCCCTGCTGCTCCCCCTCCCCTCCCAGGTGCACTGAAATCCTACCTGCGGGAGCTACCCCAGCCTTTGATGACCTTTGAGCTCTACGATGAATGGGTCAAAGTGGCCGGGTGAGTCCAGACATTGGGGTGGAATGGAGGGTCTCAAAAAGGCCCCAGTCAACCCTCTCCATCTTTCCCAGCACTTCAAGCAGGGCTGCTCGGCTTCATTTGCCATGTCAGGGGAATGCGAACACAGCTCCTCCATGAATGCCTACCTTAGCTGCCCAATAAAAGCAGAACATCTCCGTCCCCAGGGCTACGGCCTACATGGGGTGGCGAGCACTGGCCTTCCTCCTTGCCGACTGTGTCCCTCTCTGCCATAGGGAGCAGGCTGAGCTCTCCACTCCTCCTTCTTCTCTCTTGCAGCTTAAAGGACATTGACAGCCGTGTACAAAGCCTGCGAGACATCTGCAGCCGCCTGCCTCAAGAGAACTACAACAATCTGAGGTGTTTTGCTGGAGTGAGGCTTTTTCAGGCCCAAAGAATCACTGGTAGCAGCCATTTTCTCCTCAAATCCGTGAATACTACATCTTCGCCCTCCTTTCACCCCACAGGTATCTGATCAAGTTTTTAGCCAAGCTGGCTGAACACCAGGAGGTGAATAAAATGACCCCCAGCAACATCGCCATTGTGCTGGGCCCAAACCTGCTGTGGTCACAGCAGAGCAGAGGGTAAGGTCCAGTTTGGAGGAATGGGATGCAGCTTCCCAGGCCCAGCTCGCATGCCTCGAACTCAAATGCCATGGGAAAGGCCGATCCAGCAGCCTTCAGGCTGGTTTGAAGCACCTGCACCTCTTCCATCCTCAAGTCCTTTCTTTGTTCCTGAGTTGCATGTCCCCTGTGTCCTCTTAGCCACTCTGCAAAGCAGCAGAGAAAAGGGCTGAGACCTGAAGCATTTGTGACATGGATGGTTTTCAACACCATTGGCCTCCAACACTAAACCAGGGTTCTCAGGACAGGGAACAAGGCCCATCTCCCACCCTGCCATTCCCCTTGGCTGGGCTGGCTGGCCCCTCAGGAATGAACACGAAAAGCCATTTGGGGTTAATATTCCCCAAACCCCTTTTCTTGATGTCTCCTCCATTCTTGTCTCTCAGAGACCCCATGCAACTGGACTTGGCTTCAGTCTCCTCCATCCAGGGTGCGGTGGAAGCCCTCATCCAGAATGTGGACACCCTCTTCCCTGGAGGTAGGGCCAAGGTGCCATTTGGTGGGCCACAGCACATGGTGAAGGGGAGAGGAAGGGAAAAGGACATTTCTCCATCCCCAGGAGAAGCGAATCAGAGGGCTGCTCTGGCTCCCTGCAATGGGGTCATTGTCCTGGGCGGCAAGTCCTTCCTCACAGGGTCTCCTCCCTTCTCCCCACCCAGAGGTAGATTTTAATGTCTCGGGATTGTTCACACTGCCTGCAAATAGTGGACTTAGCAAGGCTGCCCCATTGGAGGAGCTGACCCCCAAGCCCTCTCCAGCCAGCAATCCCAACCTTCCAGATGGAGAGACGTAAGTCTTCTGGGAGCTAGGGGCACTGGCTGTCCCAGCTCTTCCTATGTTCTTCTCCCATCTCACCATGGGATGGCCAGGGGCCATAGCCTCGCAGGTGGATGCCTGGCCTCGGGGCCAGGACCACCATGCCCAACCAAATCATGACTTGCCCCATTCTCTGCACAGGACATCGAGGGAACCCGAGGCCAGATCCCAGCTGGCATCCCCAGTGCTGACCAAACCACCTCCTGAAGTTGCAGGGCCAGCAGCTCCAACGATGACTGATGATACCACCCGCAAAGGTCAGGGTGCCCCAGATGGCACAGCGCTTGCGAAATGACACCCCTGAATGCCACCTCCTGTAGTTTAGCATTCGTCCTGCTGTTCCCTGCAAAAAGGGCACTGGGAATGTCCCTGTTATCAAATGAGAGGTAAGGCCTCTGGCGAGAGTAGCATGGCCAAGATCCAGCTGAGGTGGGACCATGGGATGGACATAGTATGTCCTCCAGTGTTGGGTTGAATGGGAGCTGGGCAAGGGGCAGTTTGTCCATCTGTCTGCCTGCAGCCCCCCTGCCTGACCCATGGCTGGCACCAGAGCCCCCTCTGCCCTGCGGAGACACAGCAGATGAGGGTACCCCAGCCCAGACCAGGTTTCTTTTCAGGCAAGCGCCCAGCTCCAGCCCGACCCACGATGCTGCCACCCCCTGTAGCCCAGTCCCAGAGCTCGGCTCCTGCCCCGGCAGCCAGCCCCAAAGCCCTGCCACGACGGATGGCACCCAGCCGAGCCCCCTCTGTCCCACCACCGCTCCCGCCACAGCCGGCACCCCGTAACAGCCGAGATGTCCCACCGTCCCCCAAGGCTCTCATTGGTGAGGCTGACACAACGGCTGCCACGGACCGTGTCCCAGGAACCACAGATGAAGGGCAGCCTCTGCCTGCGGGAGAAAGGAGCCCCTTGGCCACACTGGTCCCAACAGGACAGCCCACAGAGAACTGAGCAGGGCATGGGGGAATCACAGGCTGGGGAGATGGGGTGTGGCATCCCTCTGGGAACCCAGCAGGCGCTGTGAAAACACCAGGATGGTGCCCTAAGGGATTCCTGCACCTCCACCTTGCTCCCTCTGCTCACACCACCTGGCTCATTCCGCCTGCCTCCCCTCGCTCTCCAGCCTCCACCTCCCCCTGCCACCACGTCCCTGCCAGGGCCGGGCCACCAGTGAGGGCCCAGCTCCCTGCCCAGCTTCCCATCGAAGGCCGAGGCACTGCCTGCAGCTTTTGGGCGAGCGCAGGCAGCTTGGCCTGGCAGGGCCATTTGTGGGTGCTCAGTCGTAACCCCAGCCCCATTTTGCCTTAAAATGCATTGCCCCAGGATCACACAGATGAATATATATAAATATAAATAGATATGTATATGTACATATATATATATATATATCTGGAGCGCATGTGATGTGAGGAGCAGCTGAGCGAGCTGGGAATGTTTAGCCTGGAGGAGGCTCATGGTGGCCTTATCGCTCTCTACAACTGCCTGACAGGAGATTGTAGATGGGTGGGTGTTGGCCTTTTCTCCCAGAAAGGACAGGACAAGAGGGCATAGCCAGGGGAGGGGTAGATTGGACATTATGAGGAATTTCTTCCCTGAAAGGGAGATAAGACATTGCAATGGGCTGCCCAGGGAGGTGCTGGAGTCACCATCCCCAGAGGTGTTTAGGGAAAGACTCAGTGTAGCACTCAGTGCTGGTGCTCGGTCATCAGTTGGACTCGACGATCTCGGATGTCTTTTCCAGCTTAAACGATTCCGTGTTGTTTTGCCACTATTTGAGGAGCTGGTGTTAAACTCGCAGGCAGGTGTGAGCAGGGCGCACTTGGCCGCCTGAGGTGCTGGAGGCCGCAGCCCTCGCGGCCGCATCGGGGAGAAAGCAAGAGAGACACGGCCGAGCCCCGGTCCCGGAGGGCGGGGAGGCGGCGCTGCCCACAGCCGGCGGGGACAGGGAGCCGAGCCGTGATGGCGATCGCGCCGCCCTCACGCCCCGCCGGCCGGCAGGGGGCGCTGCGCCGCCGCGCGCCCCCGCGGGGGGCGGTGGCCGGAGAGGCGGTTCCAGCCGATGGGCAGCGCGCCCGGCCCCGGCCCCGCCTCCTTTGCAGCGCTGTCACAGTGGGCGCCGGCCCTCGGGCCCGCCCCGCCCCTTGGAGGCCGCGGGGTCTCCCATTGGCGGCGCCGCGCCGGCGGGGGGCGGTGATTGGCGGCGCGGCGGGGCGGGGCGGGGCGCGGCGATTGGCGGCGCGGCGGGGCGGGCGGAGGGCGGCGGCGGGGCGGCATGGCGAGCTGTCGGCGGCTGAGCGGCGCGGGGCTGCGCGAGGTGCTGGGCCCGGCACAGGGGCTGCTCTTCGACTGCGACGGCGTCCTGTGGGCGGGCGAGCGCGCCGTGCCCGGCGCCCCCGAGCTGCTGGAGCGGCTGCGGCGCAGCGGCAAGGCCGCCCTGTTCGTCAGCAACAACAGCCGCCGCTCGGTGGCCGAGCTGGAGCGGCGCTTCAGCCGCCTCGGCTTCCGCGGCGTGCGCGCCGAACACGTCTTCAGCTCCGCGCTCTGCTCCGCGCTCTTCCTCCGCCAGCGCCTCCTGGGCGGCGGCGGGAACGGCGGCGGGGCCGGGCGCGTCTTCGTGCTGGGCGGCGAGGGGCTGCGCGGTGAGGTGCGCGACGCGGGGCTGCGCCTGGCGGGCGATGGCGAGCCAGCGCCCGGCGAGCCGGTGCGCGCCGTCCTGGTGGGCTACGACGACCAGTTCACCTTCGCCAAGCTGGCGCAGGCCTGCAGCTACCTGCGCGACCCGCAGTGCCTGCTGGTGGCCACCGACCCCGACCCCTGGCACCCGCTCAGCGACGGCCAGCGCACCCCCGGTGAGCCCGCGCCCCGTCCCGCGCCGCCCCCGGGGGGAAGGGGCTGGTGGCGGGGGTGTCCTGGGGTGGGGGTCGCTGTCCCAGCCCCGGGCGAGGCGGGTCCCTGAGCGCCAGGACGGGCGGGGCCGTCCCGGCGCGTCGCTGCCGGCTCCCGGAGCCGTGCTGCCCGCGCCTCGCTTGCCTGTCCCCGGCCGGGACCCAGCGTGTTGAGCTGCCCGCGGCTACTTCTTTTTCTCCTCCTTCCTCCCCCCTTCCCCCGCAGGGACTGGCAGCCTCACAGCCGCGGTGGAAACTGCTTCGGGCCGCAAGGCGCTGGTGGTGGGGAAGCCCAACACGTACATGTTCGATTGCATTGTGGAGCGTTTCGGCGTCGACCCGTCCCGCACCCTCATGGTGGGAGACCGTCTGGAGACAGATATCCTCTTCGGCAAGAACTGCGGGCTTGCCACCATTCTCACCCTGACAGGTGTTTCCCGCCTGGAAGAGGCGCAGGCCTACATGGCAAGCGACAGCGCCGCTGCCAAGGATCTGGTGCCCAATTACTATGTGGACAGTATTGCAGACTTGATACCAGGCCTGGATGAGTAGCAGTCTGTACATGTGAGGGCAGAGGGGTCAGGTTCCCCATCCCAGATCTCCATCTGTTCCCATTTCTCTCTCACTGCCCTATTCCCTCAATTCCAGGTTTCTTCACATTCCAGCATCCGTCTTTGGGGGCAGATGGGAGCAGGGTTGGCAGGAGGAGACAGGTTTCAAGTTGTCTCCTTCCTTCTGAAAGCTATCCATGATGGACAGAGTCCTCTCCCTCATTACCAGCTGCCAGCATCTCTGAGAGAGAGCTGGAGGTCTTGGGGCTGACAGGGGGGTCAAATCAGTGTATCTGTGTGGCCCCTTTCCCTGAAGGAGTTAGGGACTGGCTGTCTTAGTATTATCTTTCCCTTCTCTTAGTATTATTTTTCCCTTGGATAACCAGTGGCGGCCTTTTACTGCTGTCCTTTGACTCATAACTCTTGACTTCTGAGCTGCATCCCTGCAGTCCTTTTGGTAACCTTGCCAGGGAGGTTATCACCCACCTAGTCTCTATCAGTGCCAGGGCATGTGGAAGGAGTGTGCCAGAGCTCTGGAGTGATGAATGAGAGCATCTCTGCCTCCCACAAATGAGAGAGCATTGCCTCATCTCTTCTCTCCCCCCATTCCTTAGAGATGTTTCCCCCACTACCACCCTGCCCCAACTCGGTTAATAACTGTGCCAGTGTCTGTCTGAAGGACAGAAGAGACTGGTTTGAGGGGTTTTTGTGCCAAACAGACAAGCTGTGACTGCGCACAGTTGGTCTGCAGTTGTACCTTGGTTTCAAGTACCCTTTCTGAAAGGGCTTGTGAAGGAGAGAGGGCTCCTAGATCATGACAACACAGTACTAGTGAACTGTATGACTCCCTAGTTCCCCCTCCTCAGTTGGATTTTGTCATAGTACAGTGAGAGAAAAGGGCTGATGGAGGTCTGTGCTCCAGCTGCTGGTGTGCAGGTGAGATGGTGATGGTGTTGTCACTGCTGTGAATGTGTCACAGTCCTCAAAATCATTCCTTGCTGCTTTGTCTTTCTACGTTTTTTTAATTTCTTGATTTAATTTATTCAAACTTATTTATTGTTCAGATATTGTATTATTTGTATAAAGTATGCTGATTGGTTGCACCAAGGGGACAGGAGGCAGTGTCTTTGGGCCTCCCATACTGTCCATGTCCCATGTTGATGTTCTTACACTCACCGTGTCTCTGTATATAATAAAGTGTGAGCGTAGGCTGGAAATGGCCTCCTTTTTTTGTGTGTGGTCCCATCAAGATGAAACTGCCCTAGGTATCTTTGAGCCCTCAGAGATGAGAACGTGGCAAGACCTTTCCTCACTCAAGGGGGTGCCGCTGGGTAGACAAGAGGACTCGGTAATGTTCTTTGTAGACGGTATCTTTGAGCTGCTGTTTGCTGCTGTCTCACTGCTGTCTCAGAACCAGGGTCAAGGGTGGAGGTGGCTGGTGGGGCTATGGCGTAGGGCAAGGGGTGAATTGGAACAGGGAGTGATGTGATCCTGCCTTTGCATTTCACAGCGCGCGTGATTTGTGGAGAATGGTGACTTCCTGTGCTGTGCCTGAAGGCTGCCCACTGCTAGCCAGGGGGATCCCAGGTGGATGATCCGTGTGGTCCTGCGCAACGTTGTCTGGCTCTACTAGGGTAGAGGTGAGGTGCCATCTCTGTCCCTTGCATATAGCTTGCAGGGGGATGAAAGCTGCCCAGGGAAGGTTTTGCTGTGACCCTTCCTGACTAAGCTAAGCTTTAAGTGACAGGTGGCTGTCACTGTACCCTTGGGGTGACTTTCACCAGACTATAGCTTGCCATGCCCTGTGTCCTCTCCCTGGGTTTGGCTGCGGTCCCAGCCTGGAGGAGCAAAACAGATTGAGTAAGAAGAGCTGAAAATCACTTAAATGTACTTTGCCTCCCTTCCTCATATGGGAGCCAAATCCTCCCCTCTGTCAGACCCCTTTAACTGCTGTTAATGGTAACCAAGCACCACATCTCCCACTGGAGAGATCAGCTGTTCGGCTCAGTAACCATTCTCAGCGTAAGTTAGTGCAGTGTCAGCTCACATGATAGAACTGGTTGCAACTTACTGTCTCTAGGATGACTGCAAGTGCTGAGTACCTGTTTTGCATTTTCCCCCCTTCCAAAAAAACTTAGGAAACAGCCTTCCAAAATAAAAGAAGATCCAAAGAGCTTTCTGAAGACTGCCTGTCACCTTAATCAGTCCTCTTTTGTATGTGCCCATCTCTCTCTTTTGTCCCGTGTCCAATTAGACTGCCAGAGAACTGGAACTCCATTAATGAGCACTTGACCAACATTTGCATCATCAAGCAGAGTGAGATTAAGGCCTAATGTGTCTGCTAACTTGGGCTGCCAATCTAGAGATAGCCATTTATTTTTCAGAGCTCTCCTTCTTTGTATCAGGCTGAAATTCAAAGTGTTATTGTTGTGACGTGGGGCCACAGCTGGGAATGCTCAGCATACTGGTAAACTGAGGGAATTCAGTAGCTAGTCAGAGTTTGGGCTCTCTCCAAAGAGACTTTGGAGTTCGTCCTTTGGATCCCAAAGGGCGAGACTGCAGTGTAGGGTTTTTTTTCTTGTGACTGAAAACAGCTCAGCAGAGGTGATGGCTGATCCTTATCTCTTGTGACCACGTAGCTTCTTTTCATCTGGTGCAGCTCTCCACGAGGACTTTGCTATGAAGTAGAGGTGAACTTGGAGCAGAAGGGGAATAGGTTAACCTGTCCTTCCCTCGGTTCTTCATGTAGGTGAGGGCACCAGACAAGGTTGACCTCTGTTGTGTAAATGTCCACAGGGTTTGATGGGAATGGAGCAGCGCTGTAGGGGTCCATCAGGCCTTCTAGGCTTTGTTTTTGTGTGGCTTCCCCCTGCTACTATTGATCCTGCATGTAATGAACATGAGTGTGAGCAGATCTTATTAGAAAACTAGACTGGAAGGGCCCCTGAAGGATGATGAGTTCTCCATCCAAACCTGTCAGACATCCATTCAACCACTGACAATAAGGGGTCTGTGATCCTCATGGGGAGTCCAGCCTTGGTTCTCTCTGGGTTAAGTTCAGTGCGGCTGCAGAGAACATCTGCTGTTGAAACTGAAAAAAAGTGATGGCTCCTGCCTGGGTAGGCTGATTGCTTCTTGTCTAATGCCGTTTTTCTTCTTGGGTTGTGTGTTTAAGGAAGCAGTGCAGTTGCCAGGGAGCACAGGGCTATGAAGAGTAGAACTGTGGCAGCACATGGGAGGGTGGAGCGGATGGGAAGGCCAGCTTGGTGTAGTGTAGGGAAGATATTTATTTTCTCATCTTCAGAAAACTGCATAGTCTTTTCCTGCCGTGCAACAGAGACAACACCCAGGTGGGTGGCAGTAGTTCCATTACCCCAGGAATCTCCTATCCTTCATCCGTAAGTGCAGTTACTGTGGCAACCACTGGCTGGATGATGTAAGCAGCAACCTGCTGAGCATCGCCTGCTCTGGGCAAGGCTTCAGTCTCTTAGTCATCTTCATGCCCCTTCCCTGGACTCTCTCCAGTATGTCCGTGACTCTCTTGTACTGGCGAGCCCAGAACTGGACCCACCACTCCAGGCGTGGCCTCACCAGTGCTGAGTAGAGGGAAAGGATCGCCTCCCTTGATCTGCTGGGAACATTCCTCCTAATGTAGCCCAGGATACTGCTGATGTTCTTAGCTGGTGTCCAACAGGACCCCAGGTCCTTTTCTGTCATGCTTCTTTCCAGCCAGGTGGTCCCCAGTATTTACTGGTGCCTGGGGTTATTCCTTCCCAGGTGCAGGACTTTGCAATTCTCTTCACTGAACTTCATGAGATTCCTGCCAACCCATTTCTCCAGCCTATCAAGGTCCCTCTGGATGGGAGCACAGCCCTCTGGTGTTTCAGCTGCTCCTCCCAGTTTTGTGTCACCAGCAAACTTGCTGAAGGTATACTCTGCCTCATCATCCAATTCATTAATGAAGATGCTAAACAGACTCAGACCCAGTAGTGACCCCTGGGAGACACCCCTAATTACTGGCCTCCAGCGAGACTTTATGCCACTGATCAGCATCCCCTGGGCCCAGCTGTTCACACAGTTTTCAATCCACTTCACTGTTTCCTCAGCCAGGCCACACTTCCATTTTCTTCTCTGGGAGGATTATACAGGAAGCAATGCCAAAGGCCTTACTGAAGTCAGCATAGATGTCCACTGCTCTTCTCTCTCAAGCAAGCCAGCCATTTCATCATAGAAGGTTATCAAGTTGGTCAAAGACTGACACTTCAGGAAGTCAACAAATGGGCCCAAAAATATTAATCGATGAGTAGATGCCTTTAATATGAGGAAACAGTGGTCATCCTGGCTGCGAAGCTGGAAGTAATAGAACTGGGAGGATCTGGAAGGTGTTGGGACTGGCATGGGACAGAGAAGGATTTTTTTGCATGGGAAAGTGCCTCCAGAGCCAAGAAAGGATCATGATCCTAGGAACTCACTCGATACTTGCCCAACCTGATGTGAGAGTCCCCATTTCCCAAGGCAGGCAGGCAGCCCTGGCGCCACCCTGTCCCACAGCACCTGGAGCAGGGAGGAGGAGGAGAAGGCGAGGAGCACCAGCCTGTTACTGCCTGCCCTGGGGAAGCAGCCAGCATTTGCTCTTCCTCCAGCAGCAGTGTGGGTAGAAGTCCCTCCTCTGCAGCACAGTTTCCCACTCCTTACTCAAGGCATTGTCTCTTCCACCCCATAACATGGGCTTTCAGGTTCCCCTTTGCCATCCCTCTATCCTTATCCATTTTTTATCTTCCTTACTGCTACCTCATTTGCTCTATGGAACTCTGACCCCAGCAAACTCACCAGGCAGCCCAGGAGAGTTACATGGCTGTGCACATCTAGGAGCTGCTGCTGAGGGGTTGGACTCTGCCTGGGACTTGTGTGCAGATAATGTATTGGGAGTGCCCTTGGCAGACAAGCTGTTTTGGTGCTCCTTATAATCCCTGGGAGACACTGAACAATTGAACTTGCTGAGAGCAATTTAAAAGTTGGTGGAGCTTTTAACGGTTTTTGAGTCATTATACTGTTTTTTGTAGCCTCAGTATATCATCAGTGGGCTGATACAAAGCACTGTCAGCTCTGTAAGCCTCCAGCATGGAGACAGGGGCAACGTGATGCCAGGAACATTCGCAGATCACAGAGCAGCTGCCTGTGACGATCCAGGTTGTTCTGCCCTGTGATTTAGCCTGCTAGATGTGCAGCTCCAACAACTAGCAGTTTCCAGTCTGTATAGGATATTGCTGAGCACTGAGATGCTCTCTTCATGTGTTAGGGGTGAGAGAAACCTGTCTTTTAAATGGACATGGTTGTCCATCAGGTCACCCAAAGCCCTTCACCAGCCTTTCTGCTCACCAGCCCTTGCTGAACCTTTAGCCTGGTTCCCACAGAAGCTGCACAAAAAGTGGTACCTGGATAAAATTCAGAGCAGGAATTACTTCCACCTGTTTCAAGCAACCTGAAACAACTCAGATACAGTTTTCTGTTTCCTCCAGGTGTAGTCTGCTGTTGTACTACAGCTGCCTGTAGTTTATCCCTGTAGCACGGAAGCCAGAGGAAATTGAGTCTTTGTGGGCTGCAGATGAGAGATTTCCCACCTGTCAGGACAGCTTGATTGTGGCCCTGGCAAGGTGCCCTTTCTTCATGAAACAGAGAGTTCCTGACTTGCTGTCCTTCTCTGGCCTAGTGCTTGAAGGCTGCTGATTGAGCTAACTTTGGACAGAGCCTAGGAGCGTAGGAGTGGCACAGAGAAGTGGCAGTCATTTGTGCGCTTGCCAAGTTTGGGAGTAGAGGTGTGAAGACTGGCAATATGCTGCTGTTCAGCACTAAGGTATAACTAGAGGACCATGTGCCCGCCACAGCCTTGGTAACCTGGAGATTGGCATGTCTCGTGAGACGGGGTGGCCATACTCTTTCAGTGGAGAGTGTAGACTGTGCTTAGGTTGAACTTCACGATGTTCACTGCCTTGCAATCCACCACAGTCTCATTAGTTACCTTCCCACAATTTCGGGGGTGAAAGGGTCTATGTCATTTAGCAATCCACAATGTGTTTGACTCCTGTTTGGCCACAAGCAACTCTGAATGCCCTTGAGCCAATGTTGCTGGAAATCTGCCTGTTGGTGCAGATTTTTGAACGGCTTTCTTGTTATGTGTTTGGGCAGCCTGATATTAAGGATTCTTAGGAGAACTCTCTATAGAAGTAGTCTTCCCTCTTGGTCACTTGCTGATGACCCAGCAGCAGCAGAACAGTAGTTCCTAGTGGAGCATATATGATCCTCAGGTCAGTCCAGGGATGGATACGGCTGGTCATTTCAAGTAGCACATGGTCCTGGCAGGCACATCTTTTAAGTGGCAGGATCTGAGGCAGACCCCATGGTACTGCCTGCTGATGCAATACAAAACTCTGCCATTACTCCTTTGTGTGTGTTGAAATCTCTACAGAACAACATCTCCAGCAATGGGACACAAACAGCAGCAGGAAAGTCTGTCTGATCCCTGTAGCGACTTAGGAAGAGATACAACTACCTGGAAAAGGAGTATGTGAGTTACCCTGGAACTCCTTCTAGCAGCAAACCACCAGGCTCAAAACATGGAGACATCCTGTCTAATATTTCCTCCTCTTACCCAGGCAATGTTCTGCAATGCAGAAAAGTAAGACACCTGCAAAGGATCATCCTTTGCTCATTGTCTCTTGAACTTGGATGCTCTGCCAGGTCCAATAAGAAAATCAGACAACTCTAGTAAGGCATCTGTCTAGGGATCTCATTCTCCCATCCCCTGGACTATTGTTTTTTAGGCTGAAAATAAATCTAGAAATAGGAGACTCCTGTATTTTTTTCCCATTATGCTGGCTGTAGTGAATTGACACCAGATTTTTCTTTCATTTCATAGTGTTCATGTCAAATATTCTCTTTCCTTTTTTCCTTTCTATTACAGCTACCACAGGCTCCACTGCCTATCTGTTCCTTGTATAACAGTGTGAGTTGTGCATCCCTGCCACCATCCAACCCACAAGGACCAGTTGTTACTCTGTCATTTAATACACAGCTAGGTGATACCTAGAGAGATAAAAGTACAACTGGATAGAAAGGGGTGTAGCTGAAATTGCTTTCCAGCAAGACCTCCCTTTTGCTGTTGTCTGAGCCTACTGTCTGTCTCTCTGTCTGCCTGAGTAGGAGGGAAGGAGCGGGAGGTTCCACATCAGAGTTTCTCCATGGATCTGTAAATCCAGTGCAAGCTGGTGCTGCAAAAACCACAGTTATTTTCACATCAGTCTGATGCTCAGCAACAGGAATGTTTTCACAAAGAAAGGAGGCTGTGCCAGGCAGGGGTGAACAGCTGAAGGTTGGAGAGTGGAATGCGATGGTATGGAGTGTCATCCTGGCTGATGTGAGTTCACTCACAGACATATGGGATGATAAATGGCAACTGGTTGGGGAAAGAGTGTGAAATCCTATCCCTTTGCACATTTGAAACCTGCATTCCTCCAAGCTGTTCAACAAGCCTCCTTCCCAAGAGCCGAAAAGCTGGATTTACAAGCACAATTTTGGCTGTATTTTGACTGGCAGCTTCTTTTTCTAGATGTTGTTGACACTGCAGGGCCCCTAATAACTACTGCTGGCCCTCTCAGTGCATCCAGCAACCCTGCAGCTGCAGCTCCTCTGCTCCAGAGCTGTTTCTCATCACTGCTCATCCTCACTTTGCCCTGCAGCCCCAGCTGGCAGCGGCTTGGTCACGCAAGCGTCTCTGCTCAGGAGGGCCTGGTTGCTGGCAAGCACAAGGCTGTGTACTGGAAAGCAAATGCCACACAATGTGTCCAACAGCCCTGCAGTCTGCATCCAAGTCACGGCTCTCCTTTGTGCATGCTTAATCAGCTCCTTCTGGGACAGGCATCTTCTGTCATGCTTCCAGCTGCTCTTAGCGGGACCATGCCCTCCACCTACGCTCTTTAGTTTCCATGCTATAGATGTATGTTTTCCAGTCTGCACATCGTTCTCTCTTCAATAGTTGTGTTACACAGTTCTTCATCATCTAATGAATGCCAGATACCCTGCTTTGCTGCTTTACTTGCTGCTTCATCAGCTGCACCACTACAAGAATCTCATTTTCTGTTTTCCAGAACCGTAGCATGTTCTTTTTGCCTTTCCAAGTCAAAGGGAAGGAGGACCTAATCCCTTCAGGCACCTCCCTTAGCAGCAGTTTCAGGTGCCTAAATCTCTATGAGTCAGACCCAAAGTCTGGAGCAGCAGGATGGGGAAAACAGTCATCCACAATGTGCTACCTGCAGTCCCCTCTGAGGGGTGCATCAATCCCCAATCCATGTGCAGTGCCCCTTTCCAGACCCACATGTAGGGCAGTTTTTGATCTCCAGGCAGGGTGAGCACCTAGATTGCACAGCACAGCCAAGTAGTGCCTCTTGTCCTCTGCACCGACACAGGGCTGGCCAGGCAGGGGCAAGAAGAGCACCTAGGACAGGATCCTGGGAAGCTGCATGAATACAATCTTGGCATTGCAATGGCAGCCTTCACCTTCATCCCAGCTCGTTCTCTGGTGCCTGGCTGGTTTGCCCTCAAGGGGTGATATTTCAACAGGAGGAGGCCACAGACACTCAGCCAGAGCAGGGCAGCTGCCACGCCAGTGAGGTTGCCTCCATGGCGTGCCCAGCCATCCCAGCCCTGGGAGAGCCAGAGCTGCAGTCAGAAGTCCCACAGGCACAGCTTGCAGTGAAGTTGGGCTTGGCATCTTAGTGCAATGTGGAGAGAGAGCTCACTGCTCTTCTTCAGGCAGAGCTGGAACACACCAGCTGGGCAAAGGCTTGCTGAGGGGCTGGGGCCTGTCAGTGTGTGTTCTGGTTGCAGACAGAGTAGGACAAGGACTGGGTGGTGTTGAGATGCTACCAGCAGTGGGAGCCAGGGCAGTCACCTGCAGAGGTGTGAGTTAGAGGCAGGTTTTCCTTCAGACACCCAATTTTTCTGTGATAAAACTCAGTGTGCTAGCACTCTGCAAAAAGTCCAGTCAAAATTGCTCTGGGGGCTGATGGGAGGGGACTCAGAGCTGAGGACAGTGCTATGGTTACTGAAAAGGAGTGGTGTTGCCACACCCTAAACATCCTCCTCCATTGTCAGTGGAGGCACAAACAGTGGAATATGATAATCCCCCGGGGGGGGGTGGGGGGGGGCGTTGCCTCGAGAGGTCTCAGGATCCCTCTTCTCATCCCAAGGTATTGCTCGCCCACCAACCTCTCTCCCCCTGACCAGGCCTCATCTGACTCTGCTTCTTGTGCCACGTGCCTAAGCCAGTGCTCCCATCTGGTGCTGCTGAGACCTGGTCTATGATACTACAGTGTTGGGCGATCCTCCTTAGTGGATGTCATGGTGTTTCCAGAACTGTGCACACATAACCCAGAAGACTGAACAACGCTACATTAAAAAGGAAAGTAAGATACAAAAGCAGTGCATTTCACATTTCAGCCTCTTGGAGGGACCAAAGAGTATTGTGTCTTTAGAAATACCACAGAAAGTTAGAAAAAAAAATTATAAGGCTCAGCTGTGGAATTAATATATGTCCTGCTTTCTGCCTTCACCTGGGATTCATCCCTCTCTGCCCACTGCAGGTACCTGCACCCTGGCGCAGTTCTGGAGCTCTGCATGGCTGGGCTGAGGGAGGCCCTGCAAACATACGGGGGTGTCATTCTGCCTTTGGCAGACCTGTGTCAGGCCAAAAAAAACCAAAGGAAGCAAATTTTCTGAGCCATGTGTGAGTCTTCCCTGAAAAAGGGAGAGCACATGCCCAGCAAATTAGGACATCCCAGCAGCAACAGCTCTCACCCCCTGCCCAGAGTGGGTTCCTGGCACACTGTTTGCCAAGAGCCTAGTTTTCTCAGAAAGTGTCCTGTTTCCCCACAGAGAGTATCACTCTGAGCCAACAGTCACCCTCCTGCCTGAAAGAGGGATGGTCAGCTCACAACATGGCTAAACATCCTCACCTACTTCTGTCTGGGAATAGCAGCGCAGAGCCCAGCATCTCGGTTTCACTCTGAGGGGTAAAACCATCTGTCCCCCAACTGAGCTAAGCTGCAGCCACGTGCTGGGCACAGCCTAACGTTTCTGCAGTGAGAAAGCAAGTTTTCCAAAGGGGAAATGGCAACTTGAAGGGGAGCTGGTCAGCATCCAGGGTCAGTCCTCGAGAGCGTTCCCAGGCAGCTGCAGCACACCAGCTTCAGTCAGTCACGCTCTTCACTTAGGTTGCACACTTTCAAGAGGTTGAGTTCTGCAGTTTTGGGGCTGGCTTGACGCAAACTGCAGCAGCCCTGTGATCCTCAAGGGTGGGTATGTATGTGGAGGGGTTAGTTTTCCTCCAGCAGGGCTGCTCCAGCTGGCCCAGTGCCCTAGGCTTTACCACAGAGCTGTACAGACACAATTTGGGAGTACCCTTGCTCAGCTAGGGACTTATTATTAGGTTGAAAGGAGGAGGCCCTGTTTCTGGGGACAAGATTTCATCCCCATCTTTCTCTGACCTTTTTCTCCTGGGCTAATTGACACTTTCCTTTGTCCCCCATTCCTGTGTCTCAAAACATGGGGTGTGATGGCTTCTCAGAATTAGTTATTGTTCTTTGGAGAGATAAAGTCTTTCTGCAAGCCATCTCCTTCACAATATAAGGCTTCACATGCCTTATAGGCATGGCAGCCCACCCTCTAACCTTCATCCCAAATCCCTTTATGTGCCCAAGAGGCCAGAGGAGCTTTGGTATCAGATGATCAGAGACATCTGCTAGCTGCTCCTTCAGCCTCTCTTGGCCCCATGCAGCTGCATCCACCCTAACTAAGCAGTTGCAGCAATCTGGCCTGTCTCTCCCACCAGCCAAGAGTTTGATAACCCAAAACCACCCTTTCCCAAAGCCCCAGCGCAAAGCCCCATTGCATGGAGTGAACCAGTCCCAGCACAGATCTTGACCTTGCGCAGACTGCATTACATGCAGGGCCCAGGAGCAACAGGTTTGTTGTTCCCAAAGGACAGAGTTGCCCCAAATCAAGAATGGCTGCTGTTGGTTCCTATCCTCTTGTCCTCTTGCACTTTTGTGAATCTTTTAACAACTTGCAGTGCCTCAGTCCAGGCTATTAGAAGCTCACAGGACTTCCCTGGCTGGCCTTGGGAACATGAAGAGGTGTTTTTCAGGAAGTCTCAGCCTTACGGACATTGCACAATGCAAGAAGATATGAAGGCTGGTGTTCAGTGAGACTGGATCCCTCTAGCACAGTTCCCTGGCCTTCCAGTGGGCTGCCATTGGACACAGATTCCAAATATCTGGAAGTGAACATCAGTCCTGGGCTCTCTGCTCTTTTCTTTCTCATTCAGTTCCAGGGCTGTACTTGGAGGGTTTGAGCAGCAAGGACAGATGCTGGGTCCTGCCTTGGAGGGCCCTGCCTTGGAAGGTCCCTATCTGGTGGTCAAGCCACTCCCTTGTCCTGAGGGGTCCCTGCAGGTAGGCAGTAAACCTGAGGCAGAGGGACAGGGAACAGGTAGCCCAGAATATGTGGCTAGGCAGCCTGGCACCAGGGTGAGTGGCTCAGCCCCAGTGCTAATCAAGAGACAGCGCTGGCACTGGTGTGACAGGCTCCCAGCACAGCCAGGAAACAGGAGTAAATGGAGGTGCAGCAGCAGCAGAGGTCCTGCATGAGCCCCCATCTCCTCCCCAACCCACCAGCCACGTCGCCAGGTTGCTGCGTGGCTCTGTAGCAAGGCTCAGCAGGGTGTTTTGGCCAGAGAGATTTCTGGAAGGTGCAAGGTGCTGTGTGGTATCTCTGCCATGCGTGGGGTCTGTGCAGGACTGGTGGAAGAAAAAAAGTAGATAGTGATGAAGCAATGGTGAGCTTGAAGGAAGGCCAACTGAGACACCTGAGAAACAAAGCAAGTAATAAAATCCTGGAGAAAAACAGCTCTCCGCGCCCAGCCGAGCCCACTCCTGGAGCTGCCAAAAAGGCATCCTTGGCTCAGAGGTAAGCAGCCATAAAATGCAGGGAGATACTTCCCAGGGAGGGAAGGTTTTACCTGTTGGGCAAGTTCATGAGTACCCTCACCCACCAGCTGGGAGTGTTGAGAGCACAGCAGGCAATCATCCCACCACAGCTTTCAGCACAGCAGGAGGAGAGGGGGAAACATAGCCCTGTTTTTTCTGTGGCACCCAAGCCAAGAGATTATCTGGGCCATTCTGAGAGGGGACTAACCCCCAGGGAAAATGGTTTGGGCTCCTGGTTTGGGCCAAGTGGGGTAACCTCCTGTGATCCGTGGGGAGCCAGCTCAGGAAGACTGAGTTCCTTTGCAGGTTTT
This sequence comes from Empidonax traillii, assembly GCF_003031625.1. Lineage (NCBI taxonomy): Eukaryota > Metazoa > Chordata > Aves > Passeriformes > Tyrannidae > Empidonax > Empidonax traillii. Next base: position 1,266,865 of record NW_020955248.1, on the reverse strand, counting down.
GACAGGCTGCTTGTGTTTTTGACCATCCTCCTTGGACCCAAACCTTCATGGCTGGAGAAGTGGTTCTTTCCACTCATAGAACTGTCTGCCAGCAGCCTGACCTCATCAGACCTGACAAGCCCTTCTCCCAGCCACAACTTTGCCTCCTGTGCCACTCATCCCTGCTTGTGGGCACAGGTCCTCATGGACTTGCTCAGCAGGTAAAACATCCCCTGTCCACAAAGCTGAGCTTTGTGCCCCCAGGGCAACTGAATAAAACACCATGTGGGGCAAGGCCCTGTTCTGCTCTATGCTGTTTTTCCTTCCCTTTCCCCCAAATAAACAGACCACCACAAAGAGAAACAAATGCCTTTGTTTTCCAGGCGGGAAGGACTGTCAGAATGGCATGTCTCCCTGCATCTTGTTAGGGGTTAGATAAGTCCCTGAGAGCTATGGGGAGCTGTGTCACACAGCACAAATCTTTGCTGACAGTGCTATTGTTAAGAAGGGGTGCATTTTGGGAGGGCTGGGGTTTTTGCCCCCTGCTTGTTTCTCTCCAAGAAAGTCACGGCTGATGCCTGCTTGCCCAGGGAGACTTCCCCCCCTGACAGCTCTTATCCTGAACAGACAGCAGCTCGGCATTAGCCAAGGGGTGTGGAGGGAGGCCCTGGTTTCTGGACCTCTCCATGTGCCCCTGGGCTGGCAGGCACTCTATGAAGTGCTAAAACTCTAAAGAAGTGGCCTTCTCTTGAGCTGCCTAGCACCAAGTTTGTACCACTCCAACCCAACGTCTGCACCCTGCAGTGGCCCTTGGATTGCTCCTGCCAGGAACTCTCAGGTAGCAGAGCCAGTGAAACAAGTCCAGGATGTTCACCCTGCCCGGTACGGGGGATGCCTCTCCCACAGCTTGGCTTAGGGCTGGGTCCTGCAAAGGTCCTGTCCTTGCTCAGGGCAAGTTTACACAACAGCAGACCCTGTAGAGACATAGCTTTTTGTTTAAGGTTACATCCTTATCATGGACTTGACCTGGGGACTGCTCTCATCTTCCCATCTTCCCTTTGAATGGGAGGAGGTGCATTATACTACAATTTGAACCTGCCTGACTAAATATAGTCAGTGTAGAGACCAGGAGAACCTCCCTGGTTTTCCATGTTTGCTTTGATGGGAATGCAAATGATGAATCCCAGCTGTTGCCTGCTTCTGGAACAAATGCCTAAGGGTCTGGAGGCCAGTACCTCTCAGATGTCCATGTTTTTTGAAGATAACCTACCCTGCACAAGGAAACTTTTAAACAGTGCAGTGGCCCTTGGCCTCACAGTGGATTTGGTGAACCTGTTGTGGGCTGAACAGACATCATGGACATGCCTCACAGATTAGCTGCCTATGGGATACAGAGGATACATCCAAAAATTCCTGTCAGGCTGACTCTCCCTTATCTTCTATGCTGGGTGAGAAGAGCAGTCTTCATTCTCATGGGAGCAGCTGTTGCCACTGAATCATTGGCACACAGATGCTGCAAGGGAATGTCCATCCCTCCTCCCCCAGGTTCCTGCTGTGAAGAGGAAAAGCAGAAACTGATAAGTGATCCTACTCCCTACCAAAACATCTCTCAACCAGTAGCCCATAGGCTAAATATGCTTCATAAACTACTCAAAGCTGTCCCACAGAACAGGCTCCCCACCCATGCACGTGGCCAGGCAGTCAGCTGGTGTGTCAAGATCTACTCTTCTTCCAGCAGATGTCAGGAGTTTGTCAGTGCTCAGCCTCAATGTCCATCACAACAAGAGCGAGACTGCAATCCCGCAGAACAATGCCATTTTGTTTATTTTAGTGTTAAATGCATCAACATGCTTCCCTCCCTTCTCTCAAGTCACACAGTTCTACTGGGACGTGAGCTGGTCCTTGGCTTTCTTCCTGAAAAATGACATGGACCTCTGTTTGGAAAGGGTGAGAAGCCTAAACAGCTTCTGCCCAGGAGCAGACAACAACAGAGAGGGAGAATGTGTTTGTGCTGCCAGTGCTGGGGGAGTGTGAGCTTGTGCTCCTGGCAAATGACCTGTATTACCACCCCACCAGCTGCTGTTGTGAACCTGCCCCAGCTCTGGATCTGTAGGAGAGAACCAAGGAGATCCCAAGTGTGGATCCTATCTTTAGCATGAGGTGTGAACAGTCGACGCATGGACTGGACTGAGCATCAGAAGTTGACTCTTGCAAGTGCCGCAGGCTGGCAAAGCCCAGTTTTGGTGTCAGTGGGGTGCTTCAGCATCTGCTTTCTGCCTAAGGAACGGAGGGAGACGGAGGACCTAGAGGTGAGGAAGAGCAGGCCCTGGGGTGTGGGTGATGAGTGGACGTGCTTGCTGGCAGGGGTAGAGATGGCTCTGCAAAGGGCTTCCTTGGAGAGATCCACTTGCAAAAACTCCCAAAGAGTGACACAGCCTCACCGCAGCAGTGATATGTGTGTGTCCACCAGCCCCAGAGGGTGCCTGGGCCCCCTTGCAAGGGGGTGGGAAAAAACAGCATTGCAGGGGATGACACATCCCAGTGCTTTCCACAGCCTCCAAACTACGATAGCATCAGAGAGCAGCGCCCTGCTCTATCCCCAAATAGTATGAGCCTCAGGCAAAGGAGGGTGCCAAGCCCTGCCAAAACACCCTCCCATTTCATCAGCCGATCCTGGCAGATAACAGACAGCTTACTAGGGTAATTGTTCTAGCTGGCTGTAGGATGGCAGGCAACAGCTGCCTAACAGAGATCACTACCACCTAACTGTCTGGAGCACATGTGAGGGATGACACATGTTACTGAAACCCCTAGGGGATTTTTGGGGGACGGGGGGTCCCCAGTCAAGCAGCGGAGGAGAGTCCCAAGCTGCACTGGCTCTGGGATGCTGTCCCTGCCAGGAGGATTCATCCCTGTTAGGAAATGATGATCTGTGCTACCCACAGGACCCCCAGGGAGGGCAGCTGCATGTAAGCCCAAGGCAATTCTCTTTTCTCCAGCCCCTGCTGCCTGGCAGTGCCCCACTCCCCCTTGGAAAGGCCAAGTTGGTCTTTTGCCTGCCTTGGCTTACGCTCAGCTGTGCTGGTGCCGTGTGGTCTCGTGCTTTGGATGCTCTCCAAGCACGAGATGTGCCCCTAATCGTGGGCTGGCTGCAGATGAGTGCATTTGCCAAAGCAGATGCAATGGCCCACGCAGGGTACGGCTCAGCGAGAAAAGCCTGACGTGCTCCAGGCTCCCTGCCAGTCTCACCTCCTGAGCATCTCTGGTGCTGTTTCTGCCATGTGTGGAGACTAATATCACAGCCCACACCCTAGGGTACCACTTCCCATGCACAAAAAAAAAAAAAAAAAACCCACCCCAAACGTGTGTTTTCAGGCTTCTTGTCATTTCTGCCCGCAAAGCCTGTTCACAGCAACCCTTTTCTTTGGGATTATCATTCCACACTGGGTTTTACACACATTGCTTGCTGAAAAATGGCACGTGGCTGAGTTTCGGTCTCAAGGGTGTTGCAGGAGAACGTGCCTGTGTTCCATGAACATACTTCTCCTCAGCACTGTTTCTTGGAAGAGCTGAAACCAGCATCTGGGTTGCTGTAACATGTTCAAACACAGCATCCACTTACAGTTTGCATATTAAATACAGCAATCAAACTTCTGCCCAGTGCATCCACAAAGTCACTTTAACAGACAAAAATCTGAGACAGGGAATATGCCTAAGCAGGTTGTTTCTAGGCCTGAAATAGACTCAATAAATGGCACTGCAAGGACACCAATTTGGGTATTACAGCAGTGCAGAGCTGGTGGCTACAGTCAGGCAATAGCCTGCAGCTCTCCCGCTCCAGAACACGAGTGATGAAATATCTGACCCTCATGCACGGAGCTGCATTTGCTTGCCCTTGAGAAGCACAGGAATCATCCTGAGCGTCAGATTTTAGCACAATATTACCTTTCTGTCCTGCAGCAGTGGTGCTGGGCTTATGTTGCAGGCCCTCTGGAAGTCATTACCCAATGTCCAGACAAGTGGTGGCAATGTTTTCACCTCCATAGTCAGCATTTGATGAGCTTGCAGCTCTGCTTTCGAAACATGTCATTTCTTACAGGTTAGGCTAAAAGCCTTCACTACAGTGCCTGCACAGGCTTCACTGCCCCCCAACTCATTTGCACTTCTACTTTTTCCATTCTTTCTCTTTCTTCCACTTGTTTTCTTTAAAAAAAATTTGGAAATTCATGCCACCTGTCAGAAGTTGATTTTCCATTTTTTTTTAAATAAGAAAAGTATTATCAGCTTCAAAGTGAGTGGAAGAGTTGTATGGCATCCATAATTGTACTTTGCCTATAGGAGAACTTAAGACTTGCTCCATTCACCTTCCAGCTCTCCCCAGTTTGCTGTTCCCCTCTGGCTCAGCAGTGACTGCCTGCCGTGCTGCAAGGCTTTGCTTAACCTGCGTTTGCAGCTCTTGGAAATACTCTGTGTGCAGCAAATCCCCTGGTCTGGGCTACCTCATTGAGAGCAACCTCTCTGTGTCCAAACCAAGAACGTGCTTCCTGAAGCATCAGGATGCCTCTCCCTGACTTGTCTCTGCCGTGCAGCCCTGAGCCAAGTGCCCTTAAACTGACGAGCAGATAGCTTCAAGCCTTCCCAAACAGTCACAGCCTGGCTGGGATTAGAGATCTGCTAACTGCCCTGCTCCAACCTCACAGTCAGGATCCTTCACATCCGAGTTAAACGAAGGCTTTTTTGCTGTGCTATCAGTATTTCCTGCCTGTCACCCCTGCAGATGGAGGAGCTAGCCCACATCACTAGGTGGCTTCTTGCTGTTCTCACACGTCAGAAGGGCACTTGAGCAGCCTGGGCCAACCATCTCCATGGGCTGATACAGGTTAATCCATGTTGCCCATGGCCATGACCCAGCATGCAGCTCTCTCCCTGCCTTCCTGGCTGGAGTGCTGTGTCCACTGCACAGCCACAGGGTTGCCACCAAACTGGCAGACAAGGAGCACTCCATTCTCCTCCAAGTCCTGCAAAGCCCCACCGGCTGTGCCCAGGGAGGGTTTACACCATGGAGATGAGATGAAGCCTAATGCGAGCAGTCACAGGTGTGGGGGAAAAGGTGGAGAGCATGGATTTGGGGAGCTCCCAGGATGCACTTAGAGGTGTGTCTAACATATGCCAGCGTCATTAGCGTGAGGAGTCATTCCTGCTTCCCCAAGCTGTAACTTCAGGCTCACCCAGATAAATCACCTTGTTTGGGTACCCTTTGATAACATTTCCAGGACTATCTTCACCACTTGGGAACATATTTCCATACTGATTTAATGAAAGCAGAGATTCTGGAGTCAGCAGAAGTTGGAGCCTCACAGACGGCTCCTAATCCAGGAAATTGGATGTGGTTGGAAATGTTTCAGCAGTCAAAGCTTGGGAGATCCTGCTGTGGCTCATTCCTGATGTGAGGCTCCGTGTCCACAAGATAATAAATCTGTATTTAGAACACCTAATCCTGAGTTTAAAATACCACAGGCCACATAACACTAAGTGGCTGAACAGGTACAAAGGTTCTCTCTCAGTGGAAAGATGTTGCAAATTACTGCAACAGTAATTGCAGCCAAAACAGGCTTTTGCCAGCTGAAGAGCACCGTATACAAGTGGACTTTGGTCACATAGTTCACAGGCTTTTCAGCCAGGCCCTTTCCCATTCCTCCAAGGTCATCACTTGGGATGCCCAATCTACCACTGTATCCCTCTCAAGCAGATCTGGGGGCAGATCTTCCCTCTTTTGCTTCAGACACTTGCCCGACTGGGCCACTTCTTTGGCAGCTGCCAAACCACCTTGGTTAGAGCCACTCAGCTGCTCAGCCCAGTGTTTCAACTCAACCTCAGAACTTGCAGCAGCTGGACTCCAGCCCTCAGCATGAAGGACCAGTCTGGATATGCTGAGACATACCAGTGCCTATCAGCTAGACCAGAAGGCATGCCCTAAATCAAAGCTACTCACAGTGATGAAACTCACTTTTAGCAATCATGTTTCCCTCTTCAGCCTAAGCTATATTACAGCTTGGAGGTTGGGAGGTGTGAGGATGTCCACAAGGAAAGTTGTGAGCTTGAGAAAACGTGCCATCTCAGCATGGAGATCAGCAAGGGCTCTTTGAGTATCAGGGAGACAACAGGAAGAAGGCTGAGGCCCTTGGAGAAGAGCTACAATGAACACCATGAGCATCCCTAGCTATAGATGGGGATGGTTGATCCCTTCTTTGGGAATGATGGGTCACAGCCAGCACTGGGGAATGAGTTCAAGCCTCAAAGGCATCAGAAGTTCTTTGAGAACTGTCTGGGATTGCTCACTGTACAAGGGCAATTTGCACTTTCCAAGGATGAGTGAGCAGATGGGATATTGTGCAAGGAAAGGCTAGGGAGAGGGCAGCAAGTTGCTCCCAGGATCCAGGCTGCCTCTGAAGCACAGGCCACACTGGAGGTGCAGAGGGTCAGGACCTGAGTGGGACACCTACCTCTAGCATAGCACATTCTTGGTAGGGTGATTTCTGGCCTTGCACACGTGTGCTGGCTGTGAATTTAGGCTGTGCCGGTCATGGCAGTTGGCTCTCCTACACCCCCTTTTCCCGGTCCGGTCCTGTCCAGGGCACAACCCCAGTTTGAAGAAAGCAGATGCAGATGCAAACACCACCTGCCTCACCCTCATAACCAGAGGTGAGGCACTGCTGAAACACTACCTCAGAGTGTCCTCCTGGACAAGAGTTTGGCATGGACAAGGGCACAGTTTGCAGCAACAACATCATGTCCAGTCACTCCCTTTGGATTCAGCAAAGAAGATCTTTGAAGTTACAGTGCAGATCAGTGACTTTCCCTCTAATACAAAGTTAAGATTTGCAATGTGATGCAGGAGAGCTCTCCTGGCAGGAAGAGTGAGGAGAAGAGCCCTGGTCCCGCTGTTGAGTTCCCGCACAGCAGGTTAAGGCCATGACAGCAAAGTCTGTTGTGATCTGTCCTCATCTGCTCATCTGCACCCTTTGCAGACTGAATGGGCTGCTAACCTGCTGGCACAACCCCCAGCTGAGGTGAGGATTGTCAGCTCTAGCCAGCCTGGCTTGCCCTTCTCAACCCACAGTGACTCTTCCTATACCACACTGCTCCTGAAAATAATAGACAAGCACCTCTGTGTCTTCAGTGCGGTGGAGCAGCTGCCAGTACACCTGGGGACACCATCCCTGCCTGGTGTGCCACCAGGGTGAGCAGGGAATTTCTTTCCCCTGAATTCAGCCATACCTTGTGAGGACACTGATGCTGGAGATTTAGATTTTGTCACCTCATCACAGTGTTTCCAACCCAGAGGTAAGGAGGCAGACAGGGCATTGTCCTGGTGGAGGTGGCAAGTGGCCAATGGGACATCCCATGGCCCCCTTGCCTGTGGTATTAGCCTGTTGTGCTAATGCCATTCAATTCAAGGTTCCTTGGAAACCGGCAGAGACACCTGGACTTCTATCAGACAAACACAGGCTGCCCAAGGTAGACTTAAGTCTGGAGGCTGAATTTTCTTGACGTGAATAGCCCTTCAAGCACCTTCTCTGGAATGGTGTCCTCTTCTTGGTTACTATCTGTTATTCTTTAGATGGTCTCTAATCTTCCCATCAGCATTTGAAGGAAGGTCCTTAGACAGGCATGACTCAAGGGCCTGGTGGCTGCTACGATTCTGTTGGAGTGCCTAGCTGCCAGAAATGCTGCAGAAAACACAGAACCTACTCCATACCTTTTAAGTGGTCCTCTCCATCTCCGTCTCTAGGTGAGCAAATATTTACACATTTCCCTTCCCCGTCCAACATTTTTTGCAAGGGAACAGTCCCTTCTAGTCCAGCCCCTAGACTACGGCTCCAGCAGCATCTCATGTACTTGGGGAGATGCCTGGAGTTTGGCCTCACAAAATCATGGATTTGAAAGGAACTTACTTAGTTCCTTAGTTCCTCCCAAGCCGAGGGAAGCTGACTCTATTCACTTTTTCTCCTGTTAGTATGGAGCACTTCTTGCCCTGCACCACATGACCCCTCTATCAGGCTCAAGGGCTGAACACTGAGTTAGGTTAGCAGAGGGAGAAAGAGGGAGCAGGCATGTTAGAGCAGAGAAGACCACTTTGGCCTTTACTCCAGTCCCTGTGTGTTGTGGAATGATCAGCAACCTGGCCAAATTCTGGTTCCTGCCCCTGCCCTCCCCAGTTTCAGCAGGCAGGAAGGTCTCCCTGCTACCTCTGCTGGCACTGATGGCACCAACTGGAAATACCCAGGAGTGCCAGCCTCTGAGACCATCCTTAGGCAGGTTAGAGGGTTGGGGACTATCACATCTTCAGCAGAGGGGGAACTGATGGGCCTCATGGAAAAGAAGAAGAAAGTGTTTCAGTGAGTTCCAGTTCTGGGCCTCTTAAGGAAATCACAGAGCGTCTTGTGATTTAGAGACAAATATGCAAGACAAGGAAAGCTCTAAGCCACAGGCTTGGCACACTGCCTGAATTTTTCCCTCCTCTTTCAGTGTAATTACAGTTGAGCCATGTAGTAATTGGGTAACTTTTTCCAAAGAATCCTTTCACCCAGAATGAATCATACTTGCCACAAAGAGAATATGGAGGCAGATAGAAGACATATTAGATCCTATGGCTTATCGTGACAGAAGCATTTGACCCTTCATCCCCTTCTTCCTCAGCTCCCCAGTTTTCCTCAGGGTAGGTGCAAGAGCCAGGCAGCAAACTTTCCTGGATAATCCCTCCCCAACCTTCCCAGGCTGCTTCCTCCTGGTTTGCTGTGCCCTACAGCCAAGATAAACTGCATGGTTTAGAGGGTGTCTATGGATTCTGTAGGAAAAGGACTGTTTTCCCTCCTTTTGGTTCCTGTACCTACACGAGCGGGTGGTAAGGGCTGGATCAGCAGCTTGATGGCCTCTGGGGACAGAAAAGTTTGATAGTGCAGTCCTCTGCTCTTGGACCACAAAGAGTTTCTGAGGCACTGTGTGCCCTCAGTGACATTTCTTCTGCTCCAGGTAGTCTGAGCTGAAGAGCCCAGCCTTCCCCCTAGACCCTTCTTGCCAAGTCTCGATCCATCTGACCATTTTCCGTGTGGGATAAAAGCCTTGGAGAGTAAAACATTCATTGTAAAACTATTTTCCATTGGATTCATGGCCACACACAGCTGGATCTCCTCCTGGAGTGGCCCGCAGCCCGCTTGGAAGAGTTGCATTAAGCATTTTGGAGAGTAGGCTAAGTGAGGGTGGGAGGAGACAGCTCTGTCTGGTAGATCCTCCCTCCTCCCCCCTCCAAAGCAAGCCCTGCCACGCTTCCCATTGGTGCCTGAGGTGGAGAAGGGCTGGGACAACTCAGCTCTCCATCTATTTAAAGGCAAGGGTGGGGCTCTGGAAGGTACTTGCCTGGGATTGTTGCGCGTTTGGGGAGAGGAGTATTATCCTGCAGAGCAGCAGCATGTCTTGCGTGAGTAGAAAAAGGGATGGGGCAGCTTTACTGGAGGTGGTGCTTTGTTAGTGGGGCTGTGGAGAATGTGTTGGCTTGGTATGAGGGTGCTTGTGCTGTCCTACTCCACCTGCACATCAGCTCCTGTGTCGGAGGGTCTGATAGAGCTGAGTGCCTGCTGATGGGGGTGAAAGATCTCTGCTGCATCCACTTCAGAGGGGTGGCTGCTATTTTGTGTTCTGAGAGGAGTGGTGCTTTTCCCCTGCAGGATCCCTTTGGGGAGATACTTGGGGCGGGGGGGGGGTGGGGGGTGTCTATGTTGAGTTGGGCCCTAAGCTGGGGTAACCTGTTTTACAGCAGCTTGGCTCTAGGAAAGCAGCTGCAGCAATCTTTATTGCTGTCTGAGCATCTTCTCTGGGCAGCCTTGCTGCTTGCTTCCTGGCTGAAGTTTTCATTAGTCACTGCATTGTTATTCTTCTCTTTCTTGGAAGGAATGTGCTTTACAGAAGTGTTCTTCTGTCAATGTCAAGGACAACATTCAAATATCTTAAGAGCAGGTGTCAAGAGAACAGGGCCATGCTCTTTTCAGAGGTGCCCAGCAACAGGGGAAGGGGGAACAGGATGGGACAACAGGCACAAACTGAAATAGAGGGAGTTATATCTGAATATGAGAAAAAACTTTATCACTGTGAGGGTTACAGAGCACTGGAACAGGGTGCCCAGAGAGGTTGTGAAGTCTCCTTCTCTGGAGATGTTCAAAACTCACCTGGACATAACCCTGTGCAACCTGCTCTAGGTGAACCTGCTTTAGCAGGAGGGTTGGAATTGATCTCCAAGGTCCCTTCCAAGCCCAAACTTTCTGTGACTGCTGGGGAGATCCTTGTGTCAGAAGAGTGATTACACTTCTTTGATTATTTTATCTTTCACGAGACTGAAGGTGATTAAGCAGGTATTGTCCCAAATGCAAAGTTATTTATTAAACTGGAATGGGGAAAGATTTTCAGTTTTCTTGGGGTCTTGCCTCTGCTGTGATAGAAAATGAGTACATATAGGTTTGCTAGGGAATTTTAGTCCTCCTAGAAAGAAGGTGAGGAAAGGTGTGTACGTGGAGCAAGAGAATATTCTTGCAAATGCTGAACTACAAAAAAACCCAAGCCCTTGCGAGCTGGGAAACAAGGTATCTGAGCCCTTCAATATGGGCAAGGCTTGAAATTCAAACAGAAGCTAGTGGAAGGGGCTGGAGGCTCCATCCATGCCAGCCAGACTTGTACAGGATGATGTGAGACCCACAAGGCACATGGGTGTGTTTGGGATGGGATGGGTGTGATGGGAGAGTGCAGCTACTTACACTTCATGTCTGCGAAATAGAGATATGCTCATGAGAGGAGCAGGAGAAAGGTTGGGAAATTGGGCACATGTCCCATGTGATTGGGATAACTTCTCTGGGATGTCCCTGGTGCAGTGCCCCAGGGGGAAGGGAGTTTCCCTGTCTCTCCATGGGTCCAAAGCAATGCATCCTCTTGCAAAGCAGCAGGGAGAGCTGCCAAGTCAGAACAAGTGAGCCAGCAGGTACTGAGCTAATGTCTCTACCTCCATGTTCCCCAGGGACCAGTGTGCACCAACTTGGGTCTCAAGCCTGGCCAGCGCCTCACTGTCAAAGGGAAAATCTCACCAAATGCCAAGAGGTAAGCTGTGCTGTGCTGCCCAGGGATGACCAGGGCACCACACTGAGTTGTCTTCTGCTGGTGGGGGACAAAAGGAGTCCGTTCCTTGGGTAGGAGAGGAGAAGGGGTTAACACCATCAGTGCTTCCCAGTGAGTCATCACCTAATGCACATTGCAGACACAGTACTGCCAAGGGGCTAAGCCAAAGCAGATGTGAAGCTCCAGCTGCACGCACTGGCAGTGACCACATCCTCTCTAGTGCAGGGTAAAGGAAAAGGAAGCTGTGCCTATACTGAGATTTGGGTTAAGATCATCCACTCAGCCACATCCTTTCCCCTGCACGAAGATGGCCCAGGAGCAGGGGCACCATAATGGTGGGGTTGCACCTCATGTGCTGGTGGAGAAGGAAGGAGGAAAGGTGGTGAACAGACAGGTTGGCTTAAGTGGAAATATACTTCTAAATGTGCAGGAATTGGGGTGCCTGGGGCCCCCACCGAAGCCTCTGCAGCAGTCCCAAGCCCTTGTACAGGTCTGTGGCTGATGGGGCCCCTTGGCAGGTAAGGTGGAGCCCGTAGCCAATGTACCAGCACTAGCGGTGTTCCAGAAAACAGGTCTCAGCATTTCCCAGTGCCTTTGAAGTTTGATATTGTCAGAGTGAAGCCTCCCAGGCTTTCTCTTGCCAAATAATATGCCTCCTCTCATCTGGGTAAGAGGCCTAGAGGCAAGGTGGACACTAGGCTAGGAAGTTTCTTCTCACTGCTGCTGTAGATACTTTGGGATAGCTGATCACGTAGTAATTATTTCAGCTGCCTGCAGGATGGGGAGAAGACAGTGGCTGTCAGGCACCAGCTAACTGTTTGGAGCTGAAAGGAAATCTGTGGAAAGCAACTGACACCTTGAGAATTGCTTTGGGTGCAGGATAACTCTCTGTTCAGAACTCCGTGTGCTGAACCCTCCTCTTGTTAAAAGTTTTGAGGAAACCAAGTAGTGTCTCTCCCAGGAATGGCACTCTGGAGCCCAGGAGAGGACAGTACCCCTTACTGCCACAACACTACTTTTTAGGGAAGCTGTGCAGTCTAGCAAATGGTTTCTCTTAGGTTACCCTCAGCTGGGCTTGAAGCAACACCCGGTGATGTTCAATACTATGGCTGCATGTTTCTCATTTACATTATTTTATTTTTTTTTTTTTTTAAGCAGTGTTGATGTCTAAGTTTTTTTCTCTGCAGCTTTGTGATGAATCTGGGGAAGGATGCTACCCACCTCGGACTTCACTTCAACCCTCGCTTTGATGCTCATGGTGATGTGAACACCATTGTGTGCAACTCCAAGAAGGTGGAAGAGTGGGGTGCAGAGCACAGGGAGACTGTCTTCCCTTTCCAGAAAGGGGGCACAGCAGAGGTGAGGCATGCATATATATACATATATATATATGCACATACATAATCTCTGTACATGCTCTGGTGAAGAGAGGGTGCTTGACACAGGACACCCAACTGCAGGGGCTGTCTCAGGGCTGTCTGTACAGGAGGTGGCTGGCTTCTCCTGCTTGGCCAGTACCACCACTTAGGGCTCTGAGCGTGATGGAGGGTGGGGATCAAATGTGCAAGCTCCATCTGGCTAAAAGGGATATTACTGTTGAATGGAGCAGGGAATAGGCATCTCTTAGGAGACCAGAACAACACTCCTGCTGTTGAAGAACAAGTTATGCTGCTGAGCATGTTCACCCTGCAGAGAGAAGGGTGGTACAGGGAAAAGCCTTGAGGGTGTCTTGGCAGAAACTTTTAACTTTTCTGTTTGTCTTGCAGATCACTTTTGGTGTCAACCAAAATGATGTGACAGTCCACCTGCCAGGCCACCAGTTCACGTTCCCTAACCGGCTTGGTCTCGCTGTCTTTGACTACTTTGATACACAAGGGGACTTCACGCTCCAGTCCCTCAGCTGGGAATAACTTCCTCTGATGCCTCCATGTCAAAGATGCAGAAAAAATTATTAATAAACAAGAGTTTTGGTCTAGCCAGTCTCAAAATCTAATTTGTTTCTGCAAGTCCTCAGGGGTTGGGCATCTTGCTGGGGGAGTGGGTGGATGAAGGTAGACAACTTTAAGTAATGTAAGTGGATGCAATTGTGCCACCCTTGGCCACGGATGGAGAAGAGGGTGAGGGTTAAAGATGGAAGATGAAAAGATGGAAGGTAAAAAGTCCAAGGAGTTCCTCAGGGTGAAACACTAGGGCTAGTTGTGACCTGGGGGGAGAGTGAAAGGGTCTGTTAGGTAAAGTCACACACTCTTGAGATCTGGACTGACACCTTACCCTGCCTGAGTAAAACTGGTTGATTAAATCTCTCTCTCCCTAAATTAAGCATCCCTGGCTGGCCTCAGACAGCATGGAGTTGCTGTGCTAGGTAAATCTGGTGGGGCATGGAGTGAGAATAAAGTGCTCAATTATGCTAGCTTTGGCTGTACCTCTCTGAAGAGGCTGGTCCTACTCATGACAGCTCTCCTATGTCATCTTGGGACCTCATGCTACTGCGTGGAGACAGCAGTAGAAAAGGCTGCCTTGCTGGGTGTGGCAGAGCATGTAGAGGGCTCCTTATCCAAATCCTTTCTTCCAATAACTGCAAAAGCACAAATAGTGTTGTGTTGTGGCACTTGAGGGCAGTACCCTGGAGGGCTCTGGTTTTATTCTGCCCTGTGTGCTTTGCCTGGTCCATCCAGAGCTGGGAGAGGTAGCAATGCCCAGCTGGGGTGTGGGATGCTAAGGATGTGGGCCCTATGCTTTTGTTACCCCTTCCCTCACGTTAGCCCAAATGAGCCTGAGCACTTCTCAGTCTAAACTGAGGCTAGACTATGAGGAGTCTGAGATTGAGGTATGTTTGTTACTGCATAGCTGCCTTGAGGGCTCTCCCAGTCTAATGCTACCTTGGCAGCAATGATTACTGCTGTTGGGCATGCTGTGCCTGGTGGGCATAGAAGAGGTGAGATCTGCAGTTTCCACAGTGCACAGCAGTTACCAAACAAGTCTGAGATTAAAAGGCCCCATTTTTAGGTCCTCACTTTCAGGCTTGGCCGTGAGCAACACAAAGCACTAACAATTTGATGTCCTACAGTACTCCCTGCAGGCCTGGCTCTGCAAATCCCAATAAAGAGTTGCAGAGCAGCTGGAGCACAGCAGCAGCACCTCCTGTTTTCACTTCATAATTTGTGAGGCTCTGCCAGGTGCTGTATCCTAGGTACCCAAGAGAGGGAGGCTGGATTGCCAGGAATTGTGGGGCTGAGGAGAAAGAGAGAGATAAGGGCTCAAGATGAGAGCTAAGTGGAGAGACCAGAACACTTGGGGTGTACAAGCAACTTGAGGCTCTGCAGCTGGATCTCTCTTGAAGCCCTGTGTTGCCCAAAGCCAGTCTGCTCTGGACGATCACATCACACTCTTTAGGGCTACATCTATAATACTGCATGTGACATCTGACATTGCCACCCTGTGCATAGGCATAGCTGGGGCACAGCGTAGCTTGGGTACTCTTCCCATGGGGTGACATGGATGAGGCCATCCTTTCTGGAGAAGAGAGTTTAGTTGTATGGAAGTGAGCCATACTAGGCTAGATGACTTCAAGGCAAGAGACCTGGCTAAGTTTACACAGTGGTGTTGACACAATCTGGCAGACTGGGGTACATTTGGTAGACCACAGCAGGGCTATGGTGCGGGTGAGGTCACCGTGAGCTGCGGCAATGGACACAGAGTGGAGCTCTCTCCTTACAGCTTCCTCTAGTGGGCTGATCTTGAAAGCTAAGCAAATGTGCTGAACTGAGCTGTACTTCGTGGAAATCTCACAATGCCTCTTAACTGCACTTGGCAGTCTTTCTTTAGAAAACTCTTCAAAGATTTTTTTTTTTTTTGTGAAGGGGTGGGTGAAGAAAGCTGAGTGGTAGCTTTATGGTAGGGAGTATGAAACTTAGTCAGGTCTCCTTGCTAGCGTGGCTGCTTCTCAAAGTGACTCACTGCTCCTGTGAAATCTATGACTCACTGTTGTCCTGACTTTGTTATGGCTTGGCCCGTTGCTAGCGAGGAGCTGAGGGGTGGTGAGGGTTCCCCAGCTGTATAATTTAGATATATCGAAGCTGACTGCTCCCTTCCACCCACTCCCTGGCCTTGCACAAGGTGGAGGCTGGCATGTGAGGGCTGAAGGACCTGAGGAAGGAGTCTGGAACCCCAAGACAAGCATTCTCTCCCTCCCCACAGCTGAGAAGGATGAGCATCCATGCAAAGAAGAAGGCACTGCAACAACAATGATGGAAGACACTGCATGCTGGCACGGAAGGTGATGCACTTTTATTTCTTGACCTGACCTCAGGCAAAGGTCAGGAGATGTGCCCAGCCTGTGTCACTGTTCACCCCTCGCTTTCCCTCACAGACCCTGACAACTCCCTGAAAGCCAGGGGGAGGCTGTGGCTTCCTACAGCCTGCCGGGAGGATGCTGTGGGCTGTGCCATGCCCATCCCACTGTGGCCAGGTCACTGGTGGTAGCTGCTGGTGAGCAGGGTGTAGAGGAAGGGGGTGACACAGCTGTTGCCATAGGCCAGGCAGGTGACACCAAAGTTGAGGTCGGCCTGGGCAGTGGGGCCAATGGCCAGCACATCCTTCTGGTACAGCCCAACCAGCTGCCAGGCCCGGTAGGCCACCACAATGTCAGAGATCCTGGAGAAGAGCCACCAGGAAGGGGCCCGGCCGGCCACTGGCAGCCCCATGCCCCAGGCCGAGGCCCGGTAGGCCCAGCCCAGGCGGATGTAGATGGTGCCCAGCACCACGCCAGGTGCCAGGATGCTGGTGGTGAACAGCACTGTCAGGTAGAGCCGGAAAGCTGCTGGTGTCCAGGTGGGGGTGCAGATGCGCTTGTGGGGGCTGTCCCCCTCCTGCAGCTGGGTCATCACCATCATGGGGGTCATAAGCAGGAGCGAGAGGAGCCAGAGGATGGCATTGGCCAGTTTGCGGTAAGCATTGCTGACCCGCCTGGCCCACAGCGGCCTGGCCACCACCCAGTACCTCTCCAGGCTCATAGCGGTCAGAAAGAAGATGCTGGCATGCATGGTGAGGAGGTCCAGGCTGAGCAAAAGCCTGCAACCCACATCCCCGAAGAGCCAGTCATGGGCAAAGTAGGTGCAAACCATGAAGGGGATGGTGGAGAGGTACAGGAGGTCAACCAGGGCAAGGTTGATCACGTAGACCCCCAAGGAGCCTGCTGAGTAGCCCACCACCCTGCCAGAGGCCACTGCCACCGTGTAGATGTTCCCCACCATGCCAGTGAGGCACACGACCAGCAGCACTGTGCCCAGTGGCCCCGTGACCGGGCTGTCCCCTCCCAAGACACTACTGTCATCACCCCCACCACTGCTTTCCTCCAAGAAACTGCCACCCTTGGGATCCTCTCTAGGCCTTGCACTGATGAAAGAAGGGTTGTAAGACATTTTTGGGAAGGGTGAGCAAGAGCAAATCGAGCTCTCTGTTCCTTCCCCCCTCACTATATGGAACATGTCTAGCCTTAACAGCAAAGTAGCCAAGGGAAGAATGGCAAGAGTTCATCAGACATAGAAGTCTATTCCTCACCTCCAGCCGCCCAGTCCATTTTGCTCATCTTGTCCATCACAACCTCTGTCCAGTTGTTTCCCTTAACTATCAAAGGGCCAAGAAAGGGACACTGCCCTCCCTTTCAAGATCAATAGGTGCAGGATAACTTCTGCCAGCCAGAGGGAAACATCTCTTCTCTTCACCAGCTCCTCATTTGTTGCTTCTCCAGCATCTGCTGGGCCCAGGGAAACCAGCAGACTTGGTGAACGAGTGGATTTCTGCTCCCAAGTCTGTGTTGTCTCAGCTTAGACAGACTCTGGAGAGGTGAGCTCTGCCCCTCTGAACCAACCCCCTGAAAGTTGCCTTGACCACTGCGTGGAGGAATGTGTTTGACTCAGCTTCACACACCAGTGTGACTGCAGTCCCAATTTATACTGGGCTTTTAGCCACTAGCTGAGGAGCCCTTCTGGCTCCCTCCTCTTTCTGGCAGACATGATTTCTTCCCCTATATCTTCCTGCACTTTTCTCCTGCTATCTTTTCCTTCTTGTTCTTATTTCTCTTTCTCTGTCCCATTTCCCTTTGCACACTTGTCCTCATTTGAGAGAGGAGATAACTGAAAGACAAGACTTTGTAATGTGGCAAGGAAGGGGAGAAAGCACTATGTTGCGGCTTCAGAAGTGAAACAAGGGCCAGCCCTGGAAGTAAAATAGGCAGTGAGCAGCCACACTGCTCTCCTGGGCCCTTAGCAAAGCCAGGTAGAGACAGTCTGTCCTCCATTCCCTCCAAAGGACATCAGGGCCCTTTGAGGTGTAGACAGTGAATGTAGTCCCCAGTTTGCAAGCAGGTAGGACATCTCACATTTTCTGTCCTGGGCCCTGTTCGACCCTTGCTCTCCAGTCAGCAGGAAGCTCCTGACGACTCAGAGGGCTCAATATTTCAGACCTAGTCTTTCCTCCCTCTCCACAAAGACCATCCTCCTTCTCTAGGCTTTCCCCTCCTTTCCTCCAAGCCCCTCACAGCAGCAGGCAGAAGCCCATTAGGTAGGCACAATCACCTTCTAGAGGGACATCATCAGGTGACACCGATGCCCAATGTTACCCTGCTCTTTCTTTGCCCACATCTGAGCCTCCTCATCTCAAGGAAGACAGAGTGGGACAGAATTTGTAGAGCAGAGGCAGATGCATCATATGAAATATGCTCTGCTGTTAGTTCATAGGGGTTTTAAGGCCACTCCAGCCACACTCTTTTGCATCATTCATGTATTAGCTTCGTTGTGGCTGAGTCAAACAACTCTGCTCATCTCCATCAGCAATAACTCAGCAGCAAACAGGAGAAGGAAGCATCCCGTTGGTACTCCCCTCACTGTGCAACGGCCTTCGTTTTTCAGGAAAGTCATGTTCCAAACTCAAAGAGATCAGCAAACTGCGGTGAAAATACACTGTTAGGTGGATGTTTCCACTGCGTCATGGCAGCAGGATGAGTGATGCTGCTTCTCAATGCAGGAAATTGATACTCCCAGCAGACTGTGGTAGTCCCAGCATAGAGAGGGGTCTGCAGAGAATCAGCAGGGGACCGTGACTTTGCCCATTTGGCTCTGAAGGGAATAATTACAGTCTACGTGCCCCAGGAAATACAATGAATAGTTATGGCTCTTTTCTCTGATAGTTTGTGCTTTTTTCCCCAAGAAATTACCTCATACCTTAGCAATTAGCAGGTCAGCTAGTTTTGGAAGTTAAACTAAATTAAAATGTTTTTTTTTTTCATTTATTTCTTTAGGAGCTAATTAAAATACTGGTAGTCTCATTAATTCTAGTTAGCTCCCCTTAATGCACAAGACACCTTCCCTCACACTACCTGGGGAAAACTGCAAACACACCTGACACTACAGTCACCAGCAGAACTCAGCTGATTCTTCCAGTATGTGAAACACAGCTCTCCTAGGGGAAGCTCGAAGAGATGAGCTTTAAGATATGACTCATGGGTTGATTTAGTGTTTTGGGCTGTTACTAGAAGAACATGAAAATACACTTTCCCTGTTATAGTACTGCACAAAATAATACGTATAGGTGATATACAAGATAAATGTTTGTAATGTGTAGGTCACAATGAAAGTGCCAGGCCTTTGACATACAGAGAACGAGAGAGTAGAAATCCATTCTATATTCAGACACCAACCCCTAGCCTCTAGCAGAGTCAGACTCTGAACTCTATACATGCTATAAGTTGCTTTCTGCGGGACCCAACCTCTCTCCATTGGTTTGACTAGAGACTCAAGTTTGACGGCTGAACTTCAGTGGCATAAATATCCCTCACAGTATCTTCCCTAGGGCAGTATTCCACCTCCCATCACTTTTTGTTATATGCACACACACACATTAAACATACACTCAAATGTATATTCACACATTATTTTTGAGACTATCTCCTTATCTCCTCTGTAGCAATCAGAGGAAAGTCTGCACACAAATGTAGTCTGAAGAAACTTTCAAGCCCATACAGAGCAGAAGGAAACAGGTCTCACATTTGGCTGGTAGGTTACATTTTTAAGTGACCTTTCTCAACTACAGCTCTAACTGATCAAATATCTAAATGTTTCACATCTCTGTCACCAGCAGAGATGACATTTCCTTTAAAGGAACAGGTTTTCTTAGTCCAGCAGCCCCTGCAACCTGCTGTGGTGCCTGGCTCCAGCCAGGCAGCTGTTTTCTTGAGTAAGGTAGGTGGCTGTCTGCAGTTCCATGCAGGAGTGATGAAAGGTCCCATGTCCAACATAGTAAGTGCCAAAGTTTTCAAGGCCTGATTTATAGGCAAGACCTGCCAGCATCCAGTCAGATCACAGCAATTTAACAGGGACAGGTTGTACTGAGGATTCAGACTCAAAGTCTTGCACTTGAAAGGAAGCAGCTTAATTGGGCCCTCAAAACAAGTGGACATTTTGTGGGGGCAAAAGTGCTTCAAGGGTGCTTCAAGAGCACAGTGTTTCTCTGATGTCAATCTGCTCTCCTCTCCTGACAGCCACAGGACCAGGCAGAGTGGAGTCATAGTTCCTGAATGGTTTCCTAGGATTTAAACTTGAAGTAGGCTTCAACTGTAGTAAAGGAAAAAAGGTGGTGAATTAGGGCAATACCCTGAACTGGAGTGGCAGGAGGGGAGGGAAACAGCATCTTGGCACTTACTTGCATATTCCTGTGGTGTCATGGCCTGGTTGATCACGCTAGTGAAGGCTTTGATCCACTCCAGCTGGTCAGCCTCTGTCTCGCAGGTGAAGAGGTATTCCCGGTCAGGGGTGACAATGGTGATGCCATAGTGCCAAGAGAAGTTGCCCTGTGTCCCTGAAGGCAATCCCTTCTGGACACTATATCCATTCTCTCTGCTGCCCACAAATACCTCACCCTTAGCAAATGCATCCTGCACATCAGGAGGAAAAGACAGTGATTTATGGAATCCCAGAAGAATCAAGAAATAATTACAATGCACCTAAGAACAGGAGAGAGTGTGTGAGGACCAGGGATGTTGCAGCAAAAGTTCTGGAGGTCATCAGGGAATTCAGAAGAGCAGGGAGTCTATGCTCAAAGACTATAGTGAAAAGGAATATCTAAGGACATAGGTCTTGAGAGGTCTGAGAGAGGAACTCCATCACCACCTTTACACTGCTGCCCTCCCTGTTCCCATTGTTTGCAGGCAGTGAAACACAGAAAGCATGTGACCTAAGTGGGATGGAAAGGGGAAGACGTGGAGCCCATCCAGAGCAGCTGGGGAACCTGCGAGCCACTCTTACTGCAGAGCAGAGACTCTGGTTGCACTTTGACCCTGCCCTCAGCACCATTGCCTGCAGCTGCCCAGCGGTCAGATCTCCCCCTCACCAAAGGATCCTTGAAGTACATGAGCCTGCGGTGATCCAGCGTGAACCAGCGCTTCTTAAAAGCCTCTCTCTGCTGTGAAGGGAAGAGGTGACAAATGTAAGGGGACATCGCCCTCTGCTGTGAGCAGTACAAATGGATACCCAAAATTCATCCCAACCACTTGAAGCAAGCCCCTGGCTTAACAGCAACCTCCTCCTCGCCCTTTCTGAGCTGAGAGTGGGGGTCAGTATCGAGTTTTTCAGTCCCAGCTGCTGTCCCCAACTCTTGGACTTTGGTAAAGGACCCCTGAGTTGAGACAGGAGAAATCTAGACACTAAATACCTGTAAGGTCATGCACACACAGACACATGCAGAGAGATCTGTCGCTCTGGGAGAAAGCAGGGACTCTGGCTTCATCTACTTTCACATGTGTCCTTCCCCTTCCTTTAATTGTCCCCTCCCTTGGTGCACACACACTGTTCCCACGGGTGTCTAAAGAGTCAGGGGGGAATGGGGAAACAGCAGGAGAAAAACATTGAAGTTGGGAAAGCCAGCGGCTCTCTGGCTGGTCCCTGTTAAGATGTTTTTTTACCATAATAGCTCACCTTGGGACCAGTCTTCTCCATGTATCCCTCCTTCAAGAAATTTCTCGTCAGACGATTTTTAATCTGACAAAAAGTCAAGAGTAACATTCACCTAGCTGTGCTTCTTTGCTATTCGTTTCCCCTCCACCCTTCCAATTCAAGTCACCTTCCCTCAAATTCAGTCACCTTCTAAATTTGTATTTCCTGAACTGCCTAGCCAGGAGTCACTTCTTCTTCCAAAATGGCCAGAAACAGCAGAAAGCGGTTGTTTCCTGACCGCCACAGGCCCTTTTAAACATATATTCTCATCCCTCTATCTAGACACTGCAATTTCCACTTCTGTACCTGAGGTTATAATAGTAACTAATGAGCTCCTTTATCACATAAGCAGCAGGAGACTCAGCACTGTGCTCTAGTGCTGTCTTACCTCATTATCGCTGGCAATGGGAAATGCTACCTTCAGATAATGGAACTGCACAGAGCGAATGGCATTGAACCAGTCCACTACCTCCTGAAAATGGAAAAGCACAGGATAGAAAGCTTAGCCAGAGCAACAGTGAGCCATCTAAATTCACCCAGCCCTATGTTAAATACAAATGAAGTCAGTTCTCCTTCCCCAGCACTCTTAGCATCTCCCTCATTTGCACACAGCCAGCACAGAATCACAGTCACAGAACATGCTGAGTGGGGAGGATCACAAGGATCATCAAGTCCAACTCTTGGCCCTGCACAGGACCATCCCCAAGAGTCACACCACGTGCCTGAGAGTATCATCCAAACACTTCTTGAACTCTCTCAGGCTTGGTGTTGTGACCGCTTCCCTGAGGAACCTGTTCCAGTGCCCAGCCACTCTCTGGGTGAAGAACCTCTTTTTAATATCCAACCTAAACCTCCCCTGACACAACTTCAGACTATTCCCTAGGGTTCTGTCACTGGTCGCCACAGAGCAGAGATCAGTGTCTACCCCTCCTCTTCCCTCATGAGGAAGTTGTAACTGCAATGAGGTCTCCCCTCAGTGTCCTCTTCTCCAGGCTGAACAGACAAAGTGCCCTCAGCTGCTCATCATACGGCTTCCCCCTCAAGGTCCTTCACCATCTTTGTTTCCCTCCTTTGGACACTCTCTAACAGCTTAATATCTTTCCTATATCATCTGCCCAAAGCTGCACACAATATTCCAGGTGAGGCCGCCCCAGTACAGAGCAAAGTGGGACAATCCCCTCCCTTGACCGGCTGGTCATGCTTTGCCTGATGTCCCCCAGGACGCGCTTGGCCCTCCTGGCTGCCAGGGCACTGCTGACTCATATCCAACTTGCCATCAACCAGGACCCCCAGGTCCCTTTCCATGGCACTGCTTTCCAGCATCTCATTCCCCAGTCTCTACGAACATCCAGGGTTGCCCCATTCTAGGTGCAGAATCTGGCACTTTCCCTTATTGAATTTCATATGGTTGGTGATTTCCCAGCCCTCTGATTTTTCAAGATCTCTCTGCAGGGCCTCCCTGCCTTTAAGGGAGTCAGCACCTCCTCCCAGTATTGTATCATCAGCAAACTTGCTTAGTATCCCTTCTAGTCCTGCATCCAAGTCATTTATGAAGATGTTGAAGAGTGCAGGGCCCAAGATGGAGCCCTGTGGAACCCCACTAGTGACAGACCACCAGTCTGATGTCACCCCCTTCACTATTACCCTCCCTGCTCAACCACTGAGCCAATTGCTCATCCACCACAGGATATGTTTATCCAGCTGTGTGCTGGACATTTTGTCCAGAAGGATACAATGAGAGACAGTATGAAAAGCTTTACTGAAAAAAAAAATATATCAATTGGCTTTCCTTATCAACTAGGTGGGTTATCTTGTTACAGAAGGAAATCAGGTTTAATAAGCAGGACTTTCCTCTCATGAAGCAGTGCTGGCTGCGACCAATGACTGTATTGTCTTTTCAGGTGTTTCTCAATACCTCCCAGAATAATCTTCTCCATAGCTTTCCCAGGCACTGAAGTAAGACTGGCAGGCCTGTAGCACAGCTGACCCATTCCCCACATGCACAGGCAGCACATCTCCACATGTTCTACAGCAGCTCCTCCCACACAAACCGACTCAGCCAGTGCTCCTGCCCTGCTCCCTGCAGCAAAACTCTCCCACAGATACACAAACACAGAGCCAGAACTCCCACCCTGTTACCTACAGCAACTCATACTCGCACACCCCATCCTACCCATGTTTCACACTATAATATCAGCAGCTTCTCAAAGCACCTCCATAGTTTTGCAGCGTTTGATGCTAAAATCAGATACCTTTCCACTTTCATGGTAGACAAATATATTACGGGTCTTGTTGTCTTTGAGATAAGTGATCTGCAGGCCATTGGGGTTCCCAATCTTCTCTGGTTGAAATGTAGCATTGATGACATCTATTTTAACATTAATTTTGGGTTCTTTGGCCTGAAAACAGAATGGCATTGATCATGCATGAGCAATCTAGAAGGAAAGAGACCTGAGCTATTGACTAAGTGGGGCAAGGCAGAGTCAGAGTGTTCTACAAAGTAGTAACTGACCCTTCCCAACAAAATATATCACACACTCTCTTCACTCTATGGTGTGCTCAAGACCAAATAGTGACCCAACCCATTGGATTTAGATTTGAGCTGTGCCTTCTCTGGAAGCGCTGGTGAAACACTGAGAGTGTTTCTGACTTTACAGCTGAGCCACTCTAAAGGCTAACTGACCTCAAAAGGAAAGAGCCCACTCTTTGAATCATAGAAACATAAACATAAAAGCGTTTGGGTTGGAAGAGACCTTTAAAGGCCATCTAATCTGACCCCCCCAGAAATGAGCAGGGAACTCTTCAACTAAATCAGGTTGCTGAGAGTCCCAGTTCAGGACTTCTTTTGGCACAGCCCAGCTTTTGGGCTGCAAAGGCACGTTGACAGCTCATGTCCACATTTTCATCCACCATTATCCCCCCATCCCTCTCCACAGGGCTGTTCCGAATCCCTTCATCCTCCCACTGGTATTGATACCAGGGATTGCTCGACACAGGCGCAGGACCTTGCACTTGGCCTCATTAAGCCATATTGGCCCACTTCTGAAGTTTGTCCAGGTCCCCTCTGGACATCTCTTGCTCCTCCCCACCCTGAGCCATCCTCTCCTTTGTGATAGCATATTAGCACCTGCCCCACTCATTTCAGGGAGATGAATGGGCAGGAGAGTAGCCCTTCTCAAAACCAATCAGAGAACATGTTTTTGCCACCTTGGCTCACAAGGGGGTGAGGTTGGTTCCAGGGATGGTGCAGAATTACACATCCAGGCAAATGGATACGGGTGAAGTGAAAGATCAGTCCTTTTCTCAGCAGTGAGGGAAGTACAAAGGGAGAACATGAGGAAATGTCCCCCTGGCAGTAGAAAGAGGACCCCTCTCCTCTGTGACATTTCTATTATCATCCCTGGGCTGGGCTGAGCAAAGCAACCTCAAAAACATTCATAAGAAATCATAACATTTCTGTTACCCTGCTGCTCTGGGTGGAGTACTCACTGAGGTGGGAGTTGACCACCATACTCACATCCTGCTTGGTGAAATACTTCAGACATCCCTCTCTCTCAGACAAGAGGAACTTGCGGGGTAGGAACTGCCCATTGTCTCGACCTCGCTTCCAGAGGATGCCTTCCTTCACCCCTAGGACCAGAAAAGTCACTTTTAATAGCACCCCCCATGAGCACTGTCGACATCAGAGAGCTGCACACAGCCTGGGGTCCCAGTCACCCCTCTGGGATAAAGCATATGATGGACAATTGCTAAGAACAAACACTTGAGAGGTGTCACCTCTGACTTACAACTGAAGATGGTGGTGTTTCTGGGTTTGCAGCCCAGATAAATGCTCACCAAAAGACATTCCCAGATTCTTCCCACCTCTTAGCCCTGCTCCTACTGCTGCCTCTGACAGCATGAGAGCTGTCTCCTGCGAACACCAGAGTCCTGGCCCATGCAGACACTGGTGTGGGATCAGAAGTCTTCCCACTTGAGTTCGCAGGCCTTTGGGCTGCAGCACCCTTTGTCATACACAGACATTTCAAAGCCAACAGCCGTGATTAGAGAGGGTGGCATTCAACAGGACAGAAATTCCTTACTGCACAGATCTGTCTCTATCAGGACATCAAATGCCTTTGAAAAATTCCAGCTGGTAATACCAGGCTTGGATGTAACCTGTGCCAGTGCCAGTCTATGCTTCCCACAATTTAATCCCCCCAAAACAATGCCCTGTAAGTACCAGTTGGGCTCTTGGGAGTACTTGTGGGATCTGCAACACTGACACTTCATGATGCTCGGAAGTTCCTATCAAAGGCAACAGGCAGGACATTTTGATGCTGTGCTCTGCTCTTACCATCAGAATATGGCAGCTGTTTTCCTGGCTCAGTGAATTCTTTGCGTTCGTATTTGGCCCGTATCCACTGTTCTCTCAGCACTCTAAGGAGAGAGGCAACAGGTAGCTCAGAAAGAAACTAGAATAACTGATAGAGAATTGCCCTTCCCCCTTCTGTATGCAGCAACTTACTGACAGTCATTGTAGGTTGGTTGGTAATAGTAAATAGGGATGTGAGCTTCATACGTGGCTTTAGTCACAGCATTCCCATGCTTGGCCAGAAACTGCAGAGTTAGACAGAGAGTTAGTGCCTTGCCTTTGATGCAGACTCATGCTGGACCTTTTTCTTTTCTGACCCACTACAGGGCTAGATGCATATCTAGCTCTAATGGAGCACTCTTTTTCCCCTCCATTGCAACATCCCGGCAGTCTGGCTACAGGGAGGTGGGTCTCAAAGGTCTCATCTACTCTCAGACGTTACACTGATTGCACCTGAATCAACAGAACGCCATAAATGTCACTTCCGTTGGGGCTGGATGCACACACGTTCAGTGGATTTACTGCCATGCCCCACATCTCCCAGAGAGTTGAACAACAGCTCTGCAACGCCATCTGGGAGGACATTCCAAACTTCTTCAGTCCTCTTCCAATGAGCAACAAGATACAGATTATTTTCTTTGGATCTCCAGAAAATATTCTCAGTCCCCTGGAGATTAGTGAGTTGAGGGGACTGTAACAGGGAGAAGTCAAGTTTCCATAAATGCCATTTTTCTCCAAAAATTACATTATATCTGTAAACTCTTCTCAGAGAACGGAATTGTACAAGATTTTCCCCTTGGACTGATGAAACCAAATGGAGACTTTGAGACTGGATGGTGTTGGCAAGTGGAAAATAAGTAACCTGGAGCAGCAAAGACCCTGAGCCTTAGCAAGATACATTGCAAGAGCTCTGCCTTTGCCATAAAGTAACAGGACACAGGGAGACACATAAAGCAAGTGCATTCTCTCTCTCCCAGTGAGTTATGGAGAGCTATCCCTGACTGAGTATCAGGAGCATCAGTAGAAAAGGAACAGATTAAATCAGATTACATCTCCAACCCTGTGAGGCCAATGAGCTCATTTTCCCAGGACACTTGGTGTATAGCCTAGATCCAACCCACCCGACATACCAATGGGGATAAAGATCTCACCTGCACCTGAGCATCATCCCAGAGGTCCATCTTCAGGGATTTGACTTTGCTGATGCTAGGGATGTTGCGATGAATTCCTGAACAGCTGAGGCATATAAAGACACCCAAAGTAGAGGATGCCCAGTCAGGATCTGAGATTATAAAAAAGGGTATGACTAGAAGTGGTGAATTTCCCTGGGAGATATGCCTCACCTGAGAATGTAGTCCTAAGAAACAGAGAGCTGAGCGATCACAGTTTCATCTGAGCTGATTAATTAACACGCAAGGTACAGGTGCCAGTCAAGAAAAAAACACAGCTATTAGTCCCTCATTCTCCCTGTTTCAACCACTTTGTCTGAATCTTTATGAATGTATACCTTGAAAAACTTTGAAATGCTCCACAGACTGCCTTTGCATAAAGGGTCACCCAAGATGAAAATGAAACCACCTCTGGGAAAAGACTCCAGGAGATGTTTAGTGCATCACAGCGGACCACCAACAGTATTTAGTCCAGGAACTGGAAAACAACCTTGAATCTAAAATTTTCCTGGAAGAATTTAATAAGATAAAATGGTACTAATTAGCCCAGTCCTAATTTGGCTTGAGTGCTCCATTCGGGGGTGTATGATGGGTGTTTTTAGCAGCATTTGTAGGACCTCAAACTGGGTACCCTTTTGAGAGGGCTAGCCCTTCAGTAAATGAAATCTCCTAGGTGAGTAAGGCAGGTTGTCAGTTCAGAGCTGAGTCATGGAGAAGACAATGCCCTCCTGAATCATGCCTTCTTTCTGGAGCAGTTAGGATTTCACTGGGAGCTTTCCTGTCAGGTCCTGACTGGGCATGACCTTGATTTGTATTTGAGATCTAACACGACTACAACCCACAGTGCTGCAGCTATGCAGCC
The DNA here is from genome assembly GCF_003031625.1 of Empidonax traillii. Classification (NCBI taxonomy): domain Eukaryota; kingdom Metazoa; phylum Chordata; class Aves; order Passeriformes; family Tyrannidae; genus Empidonax; species Empidonax traillii. The sequence continues at coordinate 1,239,355 of NW_020955248.1, read as the reverse complement.
CCTGCTTATCTAGCACTCCCACATCCCAGTCCTTCTTCCCACCAGTGCTGTGGCAGCATCTCCTTCCTGTTCCCTTGCCAACACACCTTCAGGGAGAGGAAACGAATATGCAGAGCAATGTCTTCTCTTCCTCTCAACCCCGGGCTCCTGTGCGGTCCAGATAGCCAGCACCAAATAGCTGCTAGAGACCAGCCCCAGCTCCTTGCTTCCAATGTTTCCTCCAGCATCCTTCGAGGACTCACCTGGCTTCCCGCAGTCTGCGCACAAAGAGTTTTCTGCTCTTTTCCACACCTCCTTCAGGGCCCTCATGCTCCGCTCATTTCCTCCGGCCATCGCCTCCTAATGGTATCCCTCCAGGTAGGGCAGGACAGGGCCGGGAAGGCAGCTGCCTATGCCTTGTGCACCTGCAGGCCAACCCAGTGGGTTGCCCAAGGGAGAAGGAACCACCAGAGACACAAGCTCTGGCAGACGGAGGGAAAAGGGGAAGGCAAGAAAAGCCTTAAAGTTAATAGAAAGGGTACGGAGGCCTGCCGGTGCACCTGAGCCAGCTGAGCGCAGGCAGGGGCAAAGAGGCTGGAGGCTGAAGTGCACCCAGACTGCGAATGAGGAGGAGGAGGAGGAGGAGACCTGCCCCATGGGCGTGGAGGGAAGTGCAGCAATTAACCACAGAACTGGTTTTTCCGCATTTCTGGTGGTGAAAGGACAGGCCAGGAAAAGAGCACAAGCAGCATGCGAGCTGATAAAGGAGAGCTTGTTTTGGACTAGTGGCCGCCAGGCTGTGACAGGACTTGTGTCAGGACTCATCACACTCTGTGTGCTCGGGGGAGTTGGCTTTGGCTGCCCCCGCAGCACTTCAGGTACTTCTACCAAAGTCAACTGGCCAACACAAAGGCATTACACCCATTTTTAAGGCAAGAACAGGGGGGCAATAAACGTTCAAGAGGTAAGCCAAAGTCACTCTTAGCCATCAGCCAAGAACATGGCAGTCTTGACGCCCCCACGAATTCGTGTCAATAACCTCTCACCACCGCTGCAAAAACCACAGCTGTCCAGCCAGGTCCTGCACCAGGTCCTGCATCTTGGATACTCGGTGTCAGAGCCATCCCTTGCAATTGCCTCCCCTGGCTAAGAGGAGCAGCACAGGCATCACTAACACCAAGCAATGGCAATACCTCAGAGCTTTACTGAAGAATGTTCAAATGAAGAATTGCAAATTTAAACTATTTGGAAGAGTGACCTTTACTAAAGAGATGTAGATTTAAATCACTCAGGAGCGGAAGAACAAATCTCAGGGTGTGAGATCGGGTGCTACACTGGCACGTCCACAGCGGGCAGCGCCGTAAAACCATTTGCTGAGAGGGAGATGAAGAGGAGTGGAACTAATGTTCCCATTCTTGATGCAACCCCCTGTCCACCCTCGGCTGGAAGCTAAGGCCGGGAGCAGAGGCCCGGGAAGCCCATGACCCTGGCTAGTCTCTCCTACCCGAGCCGGGGGTGGGGGGAGCAGGCGGCACAATATGTGGGGCGGGGCAGGGCCGGCCCGCGGGCCCCGCGGCGGCGGAAGGGGCGGGCGGCGGCGGCGGCAGCAGCGTGGGACCGCCATGGGCCGCAAGAAGAAGAAGAAGGGCCCGGGCGGCCGTGAGGGGCGGCTGGTGCTGACTTTCGACGAGGAGAGGCGGAGGTGAGGCCGGGCGGGCCGAGGGAAGGGGGAAAGAGGGAAGGAAGGTATCCCCCGGTCGCTAAAAGCCGGGGGGGGGGGGGTTTCTGTGTTGCCGGCGGCAGGGAGTACCTGACCGGCTTCCACAAGCGGAAGGTGGAGCGGAGGAAAGCGGCGCTGGAGGAGATCAAACGGAAGCTAAAGGAGGAGCAGAGGAAGATGAAAGAGGAGGTGGGAGAACGGTCTTGTGTGCCTCCCTCTCCCCGCCATGATGGGCTGGGAGCGGGGCAGGAGGGGCGGCAGAGGCGCCGCAGTGACCTGTTTCCATCCCTCAGCGGCACCAGGAATACCTGAAGATGCTGAGCGAGAGGGAGGAGGCGCTCGGTACGTGCTGGGCCCTCGGGTGGGAAGAGGGAGGGATGCCTAGTGGTGGTCCTGGGGTGATAAGGGTTGCGGCAGGGATGCTCGCACACTGTCCCGAAACAACATCTGCTCGCTCCTCCCATGTCCCCCTGGGAAGCTGAGCAGCGATCTGAGCGGTGACCCCACAGCCCTCTGGCTTTGGGGGACAGGAGGTCAAGTGGGTTGTACAGAAAAGAAAGAGGCAGGAGGGCATCTCCGAGGTGTTCATCTAGGTCCCCACAGCAGGGAGAAGGAGCTTGCCCTCCATGCCTGTAGTGCTGGTGTTCAAGCCCCGCTGCCCTTCAGCCCTGCCTGCGATGGCTGAGTGTTCAATCCCTTCCCCAGCACAGTGCAGCAGGAACAAGTGAGTGTACCTCGTGAAAAGTTGGGCACTTTGCAGTGCAGGATTTCTTTGTCTTCCCAGATGAGGCTGATGAACTGGAGCACTTGGTGACATCTCGGACAGAGTCTGTGAACATCGACCACCCAAACCACATCGTAACAGTGACCACCATCAGTGATCTCGACCTCTCAGGGGCACACCAGCTGGGCCTGACCACCCCTGTGGTAAAGCCTCTTGCTACCTTTCTGATTGTATCAGCTATAAACATTCTTGGGGCTGGCTGGTGCTCCCTGAATATGCCCAAAGACTTGCAGCTGTCTGGGAAGAGGGATGAAAAGGGAAACTTGTAACTTTCGTATTTTTCCATAACTGATGTTGGACCTCTAAAAAGGAGGAAATGTCCGATGTGAATAGTTCACTCCAAACTCCCTGGAATCCTTTGCTTGTCCCACCTGACCTTGATAAAGTGAAAGTCACAGGACTGGATGGCAACACTCTAGTACTTTAAAGCAGATACAACAAAACAAGCAGCAAGATTTCAGACTTTGCTGCATGGACTGTCCTCAACCTCTTTCCTGTGTCCTGTCCAGAAAAATTATTATTACTGTTAGGAGAGATTTCTTTCTCCATGGTCCTGTGCTTGGACCACAAATAAGGAAACCACTTAGTTCTGGTTGTGGTTGCTTTTATTCTCAAAATACATTGTAACTGAGATCTTGTATTTATTTTATAGAGACTCTCAGGTACTGCTTGACTTGATCTCTTTTAATCTTTGAGTTGTGGCTGGATTTGAGCTCTTTGGGGAAGTGTCTGTTAACCTTTTACATTTGTAAGGTTGCCTTCTAATCTGAAAATCCACTTAAAGAGGTCTTGATAGTAATTTAAGAAAAAAGATGAGACCTTTGGTTCATAATTTAGACTTTAATTGCATGGCCATTAAGATCATACTGAAATTTTAGGATCTGAGGATGGATTACTGTAGGTCACTAGTCGTCACTTTCCAAGGGACTTCATAAGAAACCTTGACACTTGCACAGCAAGGGATGTGGAGAAATAGAAGGTCTTCATCTGTGACTAGATGGTTCACAAAACAGGATGAAACCAAGAAGGCAATGGAAATGCCAGAATCACAAAACTGTTTTCTTTTTAAGGGAAAAAGTGATGGATCAGAAGAAGAGAAAGGGGAAGAGAACAAGCCTGTAAGAGCAATGCCCAAGAAGTCCAGAAACCCCTTGCTGTCTGACAAGTATGTATAGATTCATTCAGGCCTTTGCTGTTAGTCTCTGGAAGCTGATCCAGAGGAGGTTTGCTTTCCGGATCCGCGGTGTGGCTGCAGGAGAGGATGCGGTGCTGCCCTGCGGGCAGGAGCCAGCAGGGGCCGCTGGCGGAGCACAGGCTGCCCGAGCGCTCCGGGCCCATCTCGAGGGCTCTGGTGACAGCGGCTGGAAGAAGAGAGTGGGCTTCGTGCTCTCCTCTTTACCTAGTCCTTCACCTCGCCGCACACTGCAGGGTGCAGAGCTTGTCTCTAGGGTTGAAGGTCAACGTATCTTAAAGCTGAAAGCTTTGGCGTTCTCCACATTTTTCAGTATCCAGATTTTATTACTACTCAGGGGGTATGGAGAATTACTTAACTCTGTGATGTCTGGGCAGCCCACTGCTCCCAAAATTAATTTTGGTTGTTACTGTGTATGGAGACTTGCAGGTTTCATGCATGGCTTGGAGTTCCTCTGGGGCTTGCCATGGCTGGCACCCGTTCCTGCTGAGTCATACAGGGCTTTTCTGCTATTGTTGTGGTGTCGCCTTGTTTCTGCAGACTTTAGTCCCCAAACATTTTTCTCTTTCTGCCCTGCACAGAATCTCTGCTCTTACTGCCACGCTGCACATGCACAGCCGGAAAAAGACGAAAGGAAAGAGATCGCAACGTGGGCAAGGCCCACGGAAGAAAATCCAGAAGTCCAGCACAGGACGAACCACCAAGACTCAGCGACGGAGACTGACGGGCAAAATGGGCCGCGACCAAGACTAACAGAGAAACTAATGTTCAAACCACCAGCTGGGACAGTGCTCCACATCTGGTCTGCTGCTTTTTGGGGGCCTGTTGTGGGCAAGCCTGTGGTTAATTGGTATTCTGACCAGCAGTGAGCCCAGTTCAGCCTTTCTTTAGCCTCCTGAACACTGGCCAGGGTGACTAGACACTCTGTCCATTTATTTCTGCATTGATCTTCAGCTAAGTGTTTGGGTGCCACAGAGTCCCTTAAAAACTCCTACTGAGGGTCACACTTGCTATTTGGCATAACCCTTCTGTCCTTGGGCGCCTCCCCTTTCAGAGCTGATACTTGGCTTTGTCAAAGAAAAGGATCTGGGGCAGAGTGCAACAGGCCCGTCATCATCAGGACAATTTGAGAGACTTGGAAGAGCTCTGCTTCCACTCCTGCATCAGTGCCCTGGCATTTCTGCTGTGCAGTAAATCCTTTTTCCATGGAGACGTGGTGTCATCTTGTCTCATGTGTTCCTTCACCAGTGCCACACCTGAATGGAGGGGTGCTTTTGGTTTTGTACCTGTGCCACGTGAAGTTGGGTAACTTTTTGAATAAATCTGAAGTCATTTTGCTAAGAAAAAAAAACGTTTGTGACTTATCTGAAGCGTAACAGGAGCTGTGCTAAAGCCAGTACCAGCTGGAAAGAGAGGGAGATAATTCCTGGTGCTTAAAGGATATTGAAATCCACTGGTGCTTGGAAAATGGAATAGCTAGGAGCTATTTCCGTGGTAAGGCAGAGCCAGCCAGAGCAGGAATGGCTCATTCCATTGTCTGCTGAATATGCCGATCTTAACTGTGATAGCTCAGGGGAGTATGAAATGCCCTAATGCCCTTGCTGTATGTGGGTGGCCCTCTTCAGGGTGGGAGTGGCAGAGACTGCCCTTGCCCTTTACCTCAGGGCTGCTGCAATTGTTAGCAGCTAATTGCCTTTCTTCTTAGGACTTAAGTGTATGTTTTTTAGTGCGGTTGCCTTTGGCAGGGGAAAAAAAAAAAGAGTTTGCATGGCTTGGATTGAGGAATACTGATGGCAGAACTGTTGAGTGAATCCTCTGAGGAGGAGAGTGAGCCCAGGCAGCATGCTGGCCTCTGTCCTGGAGTATTTGTAGGAAATGGCCGTTCTGCCTCCTGTCAGCCAGGCCTCCTCCCATGCCATATGTGTACTGGCAAGGAAATGACAAAGGAAGAAAAGGCCTGCATGTCCAAAACCCACACCAAAAAAACTTGGAACCCAGCAATGGACAAGTAAATAGATTCTTCATGCCAGAAAGGGGAGGGAAAAGAGTAAACCAGTGCCTGAGGCTTCGTGGAGGAACATCAGAACGGTGCTGATGGCTACCAGCCACTAAAGCAAATAGCACCATCCTCCATGTATCTCCCCATCGTTTTCTTGGAGTGTGCACATAAAGAAATCCTTCAGTGTGTTAAGGAGGAGAGTACAATCTCAACACTGACAGCAGCAATGCAATTTCTGCTAAGGGGAGGGTTCTGAAGGGAACTGGGTGGCTCATGTACACTTAGTAAGGAATGGGGTCCTTTTGCACCTCCCTTTCCCTTCTGAAGAAGGTAAATGCTGGGGAAATGGACACTGTTATCCTATGTGCCAGGGGTGCCTTGTGTGTTTGGATTATAAGTCTCATCCTGGGATGAGTTCTTGGGCGCTAGTGCTGCATAACCTCAGTCACATCAATAAAGTGTGTGTGGTTTCCTTGCCTCCAAAACAGTTCTTAAACGCTGCCTCAAAGACCACCCCAAAAAGGTCATGGGCTTTAATGCGTGACCCTGATCTATCTACCTGTCTCATGTAGGATCATTGGGTGTTTTAGAGATGCAAAACCAAAACTCAGGCAAGGCCAAAAGTCTCGTGCTGGACTGGCTCATCCAAAGCGTCCAAGAGGTGCTGTGTGTGGACCATAAAATATTTCTTGTTCTGGTTTGGGAATTACGTGCTCTAGGGTGTTCTGTGTTGTTTGGTTTGAGAGGGATGGAGGAGGGAAGGAGAGGGAAGTTCTGTCTGAAGAGGTGTACTACACCAAGCAGACTCCAGCTCCAAGCTGGAGGATGGAGTGTGACACTCTTGTCTGGATTATATAGCAGCTTTCCCTTCTCTCCAGGACATAGTGCCTTTGTGGAGTGGTCATGATCAGAAGGTGACTTGTGCTTCCCCCATCCAAGGAGTTTGCTCTGGAGTTGGGATGGTCACTGTAAAGGAAATGCACCATCTCTCTGTGAAATCTGCTGGAATGTGGACTGTGGAATGTGGGTTGGTTGCTTTCCCCAGCCTGTAGACAGCCAGCCTTGCATGGTAGTTGGGACAGTGCTGGATGACCTCACTGTAATCCTGATGGGATGGGATGTTAAGAGTGACCTCAGCAGCAATTCAGTTTTTGTTGTTTTGCTGCCAGGTGATCTGGAAAAATCTCACTTCTAGTTTGCTGTTTCTCTGGCCTTAATAACATCTTTCTCAAGTGTCAGCTGAAATCTCCAACAGCCTCTTCCATGCTCTGAAAGCTTCCAGTTCCTGCTAGAAGATGAGTTTTCAAATTATATTTAAAAAAAAAAAAAAAAAGCACATGGAAAAACTGAGAACAGAACTGTTAAATCCTATGCTCCTATACTGCGTTAACCATCGGGGTTGTTCACTGCACTATTGATTTCTCCATTTGATCGATTAAAGCTTTATTTTGTAATGTAAACTACTGACTCAGCCCTAGCCTACTGTTTTTTTTAAGCACAGGGTGTGCAGTTGGGCTACCCCAGGATATTTTGAATCAAGGATATGAATTCCCACATGCAAGTTAGTGAATTAAGGGTTTTCCAGATGCATCACAGTTCATACCAGTTCTGGTTTAAAATTCTTGTTTGTTGCTTCCCATTGTTTTCAAGATGGATTTGAGCATTTCTGGTTTCCACCCCCTGACCCTGGCTGCTCACAAACAAGTTCAAGCTGTTCAGGAGAAGGCCACTTCCAAATATAAGGTACCTGCAAAAATTAACATGTTAGTGCAGCAGCTGCTCCATAAAGGAAAAGCAGAGACCAGCAGCTCCCTGTGAACTCCCTTTTCCACAGGCTTTTCACGCGTGGCTCTGCAGCCGGGTCACCTCGGGCGCCTGCGCGTTGCTGTGTGTGTGCCCCAGGCATGCACAGAGATGCAGGGCTTTGACGTGGGCTGCCACACTGGGGTTTCCATGCATGATGGCTTTCACTGGCTAGACTGTGATTCCGCACACGTGCACACACAAAAGTATAATTGGGATTACAGAGGATCAAAACCAGACAGAGCCAAAAAGGTCAGACAGTTGGGGAAAAATTGGAGCGCAGCACAAAGGAAGAATGGTTTCAGCGTGTGTGTGAGCTGTGTGATAATCAGTGCACTGTACTTATTGCTTTTGTAGCATATCAGGCTCAAGGCTGTACTCGGCCACACTGCTGCTTCCAGTACTGTTTTCCAGAAATGAACTCGAGGAAAAAAGTAACTGGGAGAGTGAAAAGAACTTTTGGGGACTAAGGGAGCTGAATAAAGGGTTGTTTGGGGAAGATAGGTTTGAAGAGTGGATTGCGAACTGCCTTCAGTGAGTAAACAAAAGGTGAAATTGAATTTTTTGTATTGCTTCCCAGGGTCGGGAAGAGAAGGAATTTGGAAGAGAAGGAATTTTAACTGTAGCAGGAGCAATGTTAAGGACATTCCACTAGAAATAGCAAGGGTCAGGCAGGGCTTGTGCTTGTCAGGTAAAGCCCAGATTAGACAAACCTCTCTGAGAAGTGCTGTGGGTAGGCATGACCTTCTGTCGGAGCTGTGCTGGGAACACGGTGGCGTTTGGCTCTCTCAATGCTTGCGGACGAGTCCGCTGCTTTGGCACCTGTATCGGGTTCGGGCTAACTCCTGGTTTGGCCTAACTCGGTGCCTCCGGGAGAGCACTGGGGCAGACCCTCGGCGGGCGGTGGGGCGGTCCCCGGGGAGTTGCAGCCGAGGGGAAGGGCGGGGAGGTGACCCGCAGCCCCCGCCCTGTCGCAGCTTCCCCCCAGCCCCAGCCCCAGCCCCGACTGGGCCGGGCCGGGCCGGGTCGATCGCGCGCCCGCCGCCACCGCCTCGTGCGCACCCGCACCCGTGGGCGCCACAGCCGCGCGCCTCCGGCGGCCACTCAGGGCGCGATATTCAAATAACTGCTCGGCGGCAGCCAATGAGAGGGCCGGGGGCGGGGCCTCGCGCCCCGCGGTTCCCACGGCGAGCTTCATTGAGGGGGGAGCTCGGCGGGCGGCGAGGTGCTGGGAGCCATAGGGAAGCTGAGGTACTGGGGGCACCGGGAGGCACTGGGAGCACTGAGCATGGCTGCATGCATGCATGCGTGCATGCATACCAGGAGTCCTGGGGATCAGAGCATTATCCTGGCAGTAGGCTCCGAGGGCTGTGGGGAGCAATGATTTGCCCATCAGGCAGTGGGGCACCAGGCGCTCTAGCCACGGCTGGCAGTCCATGGGCAGGGGAGGGCAGCGATGTTGGGGTGTTTCGTATTGAATCCCTGCCAGGGGTTGCTTAGGCTCCTGTCTAGCATTTTGTGCGAACAAGTCAAGAAAACATGCCCCAGTATGAGGGGGGAGGCTGCGAGACTGGCACTAGTGCAACTTGCTGTATTGCAAATAAGTGCTCTGAGAAACGAAAACTAAAGCTTGATTTTGGTGTTGACAGTTGGCCCCGGTTGGTTTGGGGAGCAGCCTTTGGTCAGCTGCTCTGACCCGAGTGTCCATGTTAGGGCAGCAGTGGCATGTTCACATCAGGGATGCTGGACTGATTTCCTGTCCTGTTGGTGCCTCCCCCAAGCTAATTAGGCAGAGCCTTCCCAATATAGATCACATCTTCAAATCCAAGGATCCACACTCAAACCCTGCAGAACAGAGAAGGTGATAGTGGGCAGGATGCTTACAAAAAACCAGGACAGAAGTGTGGAGCCCAGCTGTTGTGCTAGCAATGCTTGTTGCCCTTCACAGTTTTGCAATCAGCTATCCTAAAGGTCTCAGAAATTTTATTGGGACCAACAAGTTTAGGAATAGTCTCAGTGAGTTTCCAAATTTCCTAAGTTGCTTATAGTTAAGATGAAAGGTTTTCTTTTTGTGCCTTTTAACATATCTTGAAGAAAGAAGATTTCCATCAAACAAAATAGCAGGACATGCGCATCATTCTCTCTGTTCACAAGGACTTCCAAATGGGGGAATGTCAGCAGTCATTTCAGGGTGCAATGCCCCCTTCTGAAGGTAGTCCCTGCTAGAGCACACCCTTTTATTATCTGTAATTGTATGGATCATACTGATCACCTTGTACCTGGGTTCCCTTTGATTCCAGTATTGACAGCTGAGAGCAGGAAACTTCAACCTGGGAATAACATCCCTGCTTCCACAGGAGCCTGAGGCTGGGGGACCCCAAGCTCTGGTCTTCTGCTGCTGTTCCTTCCTCCTTTTCCTCCTGGCTGCCCTCTGCCAGCAGTCCAGCAGCCAAAAATCTTCATCTGTTATGGAACCATGTCTGGTTCAGTGGATGACGTGCCCTGCATGAACTTTGAAGCCAACATATTTGCAAAGAGCCTGTGTCAGCACTGTTTCCGAACTGCAGGGGCTCACCAGCATGCTATCCAGGTGAGCTATCCATCCCACCTGGAGGCTATGGATACTTCATTAAGGGCCCCTTTGTTTCCTCTTGGGACTCCACCTGTCTTTGTAGAGGTGGAAATCCCTAAGAAAAAAGCTTAGCTGGGATTTCTAGATGTCCTGACTGGAAAGCTGCATAGGGAGAGAGTCTTTCCAGGCACAGGAATCCCTCATTTAACTGTGCCTAGACTAAAGCCGGGAACCACCTTAGCAAGGGAAGGCTGAACACTGGGTACAAAGGAAAGATCCTGGAAGGGAAAGCTGGGGTGTCATATGCACACAGCTATAAGGAGGGAAGTGGGGACTGGAAGAGCAGGGACGCACCCTGGATTAATCTCTGCTTGATCCCTGCTGGCATTTGCAACTTTCCTCACCCTAAATATGGTCCTGGTTGGTTCACCTGTGGCCTCTGCTGTTGGCTTAGGGTCAGGGCTGAGTCCTGGCCGTGGGGCAGCTGCAGTGAGCTGTTCCCAGCAGAGAAGGCATGAGAGGGGTGAATCTCATGGGATCTTGGGCTCCAGATACCTCGATCCAACATGGTCCTTTGGGACGGGGCTGCACGCACAAGCTATTTGGCTGTCTCCGACTGGGCGACAGCTGGTTTCATGTTCACAAAGGGTTTCATGTTGTTTGCCGTCCTCCAGGAGCGACTGGCCAGGGATGATGAAATAGTAATGAGCCTCCCTCTCTCTTTCTCGCCCTCTCCCTCTCTTCTCCTGGCCCTGGGCCCTCTAAGGTTACCTCAGCCCTTCACCTGCTATCTGCTCAGAGCTGTCACCTCTAAGTGAATCCCAGTGCAGGCGAGATGCTGGAGGGAAGGCAGGGTAGACAGCTGACTTCCCGGAGCCTCCCCCACTGCTGCTCGTAAGCCCTGCAGATAACGGGGCCAGGGAGGATGCTGAGACGCCTGCAAGCCCTGACAGAGGCAGAGGCTGGGACTACAGCCTTTTCTGCAAAAAATTTCCTTCCTCTTGGTTCTTTTGCTTCTTCTGAGCTACCCTGGTGGCAAGGGAGAGCAGCTGCCAGCAGCATCAACGCCAAGGTGGGGGTGCAGTTTCCCTGAGCCCTCATCCACACATGCAGTCTCTGGGATGTCTGCAGCATTCCGCATCAAATAGGAGCGCGCTGGGCCCCTCTGGCCTCTTGGAATAGGAGAAAAATCTCAACGGTGGGCTGGATGAGACACCAAGAGCCCTGGAGGCCAGGCTGCTCTCAGAGGAGGTAGAAGAAGCAGGCATTTCCGAAGGGCATCCTCATCTTTGACACGCTGACAGCACCACTTCACCCCCTTCTTCCTCACAGGAGCATGCCGTGGAGATCACAGGGCATGATGCCTGCAGCAACCCAGACCCGGGAGAGCCCTGGGACGCCTTGCATATTTTAGCCCCACAGTGCGAGGTGTACGTGTGCGTGGGCCCAGTGGAGGGAACAGAGCGGTGAGTATGAGCTGGGAGCCGTGCTGCTCCAACCAGCCCCTTCGATGGGAAGAATGGAGGAGGGGGAGTGGGAAGCCAAGCTGGGGAAAATCAGACACCTTCTCCTTGATGCTCTGCACACTGGTGCCTGGGAAAAAGGACTGAGAAATCTCCATGTCATGTCCTCTAACCGTTCCTCTTGGCTGTCCCAGGAGAGGGCAGGGGGCCCCCTGAAAGAGTCTCCTCCTTCTTCACTCCCTCCAGAGCAAGGCAGGTGGTCCGAGGATGGGCTCTGCCAGCCTCTGCCCATCCAGTAGAGAGTGAGCCAGTGTGGCTTGGGCTGCCAGTGCTGCCACCTGCCCCTGAGCTCTGCGGGCTCTGCTGACCACCAGCTGTCCTCTCTCCCTGCCCCACAGCTGGCACGAGAGCAGGCGAAATCCCCCACTCAGCCCCGGAGCTGAGGGTGAGCACAGAGAAACTGGCACCGTCCCTAGCGCCTGTGCTGAAGCCAACTCCACGCTTGCCAGGGTGAGATGGGATCTATTGTGGTTTGGGTTATTCTGGTCTCCCCAGTCTCCTTGGCCCTTCAATGCCACTTCTGCTGGGCACATTCAGAGGGTTTCTGGGCACACGGACAGGTTGAATTCATCCCTTTGGCTCTCCTGCAGACAGAAAAAGGAGCCCATCATATGCAGGGAGTTGGATTTTATGGTCCTTATGAGTCCCTTATAACTTGAGATATTCTATGTTTCTTAAGTCCTGAGACACAAGGGGGGATCAGCTGAGACTCTTAGTCCCCACAAAGGAGGCTCTCCCCCTAAAGAGCACATGAGATTCACTCTTGGATTGCCCCATGTGGACTTTCCTATGCTGTTTCTTTCATTGTTGGTCCAGGGTCATCTTACACTCACACAGCTCCTCTTCTGGTTCCTTTTTACCAGCAGCTTTGGGTTGAACAGGTTGTAACTTCTCATACATGCTTGCACATCCTTCCAGCCCACAAAAGCTACTGGTCCCCCTTGCAGAGATCTGCCCTATTTTGTCTCCCAGGAGGGGGAAATGACCCGATTGTGGGACAACAATTTGGGATCGGGCAAACGGGACATGATGAGCTACATGGGCCATAAGGAGGAGGTGCGGTCGCGAGCCCCTCAGGCAGACAGACCCAGGTGGGCTCAGCCCGTTCGCTCTGGATCCTGGGTGAGAACTGAAGCCCAGGGCTCTAGGAAAGAAATCTGCCCACTGAAAGCAGGTATTCTTGCTTGTTCCCGTGTGAGATCCTAGTTCTGGTTTGCTTTCTACCCAAGGGTCTCTGAAGTCCACAGTAGATCTCTATTGAGATTTAGCATCTCTTTATCAGGTTGTGGTCCCAGAAGGTGTTCAACACCTCCATGGGCACCATGTGAGAGTCCATCTCTGTGTGTGCTGACCACAAACCCTGGATCTGTCAGGTGTTCTCTGTTTGCATGGTTTGGCATGCCCTTGGCTTGCAGTGCTGTGTCCCAGCACTCCCACCCTGCCTGGAGGGAGTCTGGGTTTTATCTCTCCCCTCCTGGACCATTTCTAGCTCTCCTCCGAAGACCTGCTTTGCCGTGGACGTGGTGGCATCCCGCGTCGCTCGTGCCTCCCCCAGTAACGGCCTTCTCCCCGTCCCAGAGCACCGTCCTGCCAGCCAGAAGCCCGAGGAAATCTGGCCGAAACACCGGAAAACTGACCCTCCCTGGGCATCCACCCTGCCACGTGCCCCAGCAGGCTCCCCGTCGGCCCGCAGTGACCTCTTGGGTGGCGGTGGGCACCTCGCTGGGTCTCGGGTACGGGAGTCCCGTGGGCACCCCAGCAGTGGGGGCACGGAGGGGCGGCACGGGCTGGAGAGGCAGGAGTACACAGTGCTGGCAGACCTGCCCAAGCCCAAGCGCCTTGCACAGCGGGATGCTGTTGACCGCTATGGTTCCCGGACACTCAGCCCTGGCCGAGTGGAGGTGGAGAGGATATTTGGCTGTGAACGCAGGTGAGAAGCAACGGGACCCCATGGTGGTCAGAGGTGGGGGATTGCCCCTCTATGCTCTCAGGGGGCCCCCACCCCCTAATCGCCATGCCTCATGGGGAGAGCAGGGCTAGATGACAAAGCTCAGCTTTCAGCTGTGCTTATATTTCTCTTAAAGCAAGGATTGGGTTTAGGCTCAGCGCCATCCAACCTGGAGAGCTCAGACATTATGGCAGGCAGCTGAGGGCGTTGGAAAGGTGGAGCAAAAGCTGCACTGCTGGAAGGGAGCAACTCACCTTCCTCATCCTCACGGTTGCCTTCTGGAAGCTGGAGGATGTGCTGCTAAGCAGCAAGGAAGAGGGAAGGAAAGAGGTGTTCCCCAGACCCACTGTTCCATCAGTGGCTCCCCAGGGATCCAGCATCCACTGTAGATGCTGCTCAGGAAAGGATAAGGTATACCAAGATACACCTAGTAGTAGCTGGTTAGGTTTTGGCCAAAGAAGCAAGAGCAGCTCCAGTGTTGGTGGCACGGGGCAGGAGGGGACATAAAAGGGGGAATATCCTGGACAGGTGGGTGGGATGCAAAGGACCAGATGGAGGGAAGCTTGAGGAATGGTGTGAAGAAAACATGGGTGAGGCAGCAGGATACAGAAGCTGAGGTGGTTGAAGCGATGGGGACAGGGAGGGGTCATGGCGCACAGTGTGTGGGACAGGTGGAGGTCTGTGGAGTCAGGCTAAGATGGAGCAGGATCTGCAGGGGCTCTGCCTCTCTGCCTCCAAGCTAAGCATGGTCACAGCTGCACAAACTGTGTGTGTCCACAGGAAATCAGAGACGCTGGAGGCCTTCCAAGCTCTGGAGGAGGGCCGTGTGGACCGACTCGATGGCAAGACGCCAGTGCCACCCAGCAAAGGCCACCTAGTTCGGAGGCAGTCCAGCCCCAGCCTGCCCAGGGAGGTGAGTCTTGGCTCCACAGCAGGACCTCGTCCCAGCTCTCCAAGTTGGGTTGCTTTCTCCAGCCGTATTTTCCTCTCTCTCTGTCACATGCTTCTCTCTTTCAACCCCCTGCTCCCCCTTTGCTCTAATCCCAGCCCTTCCTTCGTCATAGACTGGGACCCTTGGCTCTTAAATTGCAGTAGCCCTTTCACCCTTTGGGTGCAAGAGGCTTCTTTTCAGTATGAGCTGGCTCCTTGCATAGGGATGCAATTGCTCTCTGGGCAACCATTTGACCAAATCACCTCCCAGCCCTAATCTTGTCTTGTTTTGCTCACCAGCATGTTTGTTTTTTTTTTTTAAGAGGACTCTCTGCTCTCTCTCCCCTGCATGACTTTAGAGTCAGCGAGTCTCCTGGCACTTGGAGCAGCGCAGCAGAGACCCCAAGGAGCCCCTGCGCTCCCGCAGCCCAGCTCGGCACTCCGAGAAGGCCAGCAGGAAGCGAGGGGACTCCCCGTGCCCTGCCAGCCCTGGCTGGCTGCTGGAAAGAGGCAGCCGAAGCCCACGCTCTGCAAGCCCAGCCCACAGGTCAGAGAAGAGGGCAGGGGAGCCCATGAGCCCTCCCTGTCGCTCTGAGAAAAGCTGGAGAAGCCAAGGGGAGCCTGGCCGTCCTCCAAACTCAGAAAGGGGCCGAGCCACTTGGCAGGCAGGGAGTACACGGCAAACGCTGGAGAAGAGGAGCCGAGGGGACTCTCTACACCCCACAGGTGTTGGGAAGGTCTCAGATAACAGCAGGCTGAGCTGGGCAGGGCCACCACCACAGTCCCTCAGTCCTGCAAGATGTATGCAGAGCACAAGGAAAATCCAAAAGGAGATCTCTCCTCCCAGCTTGGTGCGGGGAGCAGAGAGGCAACGGGTGAAGCCAGGGGAGCCGCTGCACATTTCAGGGCCCAGGAAGCCATCTGAATGTGGCTGGCAGAGCCTCCGGGAAAAGCTGACATCCTCCCAACCTGGAAAGGGCACCAGCAGTGACGGGAAAGGCCGAGGCAAGCCCCTACGCCCCATGAGCCCAACACGACCACTGGAGCAGGACTGGAAGGGTCGGGGGGATGTCCACCAAGCACAGGTGTGGGAGAAAGACTGGAAGCGCCAAGAGATGCCCATGTGCCATGCAGATGTGATGCGCCAGCTGGAAAGGGACTGGAAAAGCCCCGCTAGAGGTCTGGATGTAGGACTACAGCCAGATGGCAGCTGGAAAAGGCCTGAGAGTCCAGCACAGCATCTGGAGGAGGACTGGAAGGGTCCCGAGCACACCCTAGACACAAACAACCCAGAGAAGCCATTGGAATGTAACTGGGGGAACAAGAGTCATCTCATTTACCATGTGAGTAGGGTAGGAGCCAGAGGTGATGGGGACCGTGGCAGGCATAAAACTGGCAAGCACAGAGCGTGTGGGTCCCCTGGGTTGCAATTCTGTGTGTCCTGACTCCCTTGGATCCTCTGCTTCTCCAGGGGTGCTGAGCTGCCTGGCTGGCTCTGAGAGGAGGGAGGATGCTTTCTTCCCTGGCCTGTGCCAGGAGGCAGCAGATGCTCAGACCTGGGAAACTGAGGTGAGGACTAGATCCCAATGGCTTCAGCTCCTGCTCTTTTCCCTGCAGCCCGAGCTGAGTGGAAGCACCTTCCCACTGCAAAGCAGCACCAGCTCCTCAGGAAGCCCGCAGCCTCATCTGAATGCCAGTAAGAAGAACAAGGTAGGGGCCAGGCCCTGGGAATGGTGAGGAAGAGCAACTACCCTTCCTTGGGGATCCCTGTGGGCAGGACCTAGGACTCCAGCACTTAGATCTGAGCAGGCTCAGCACGTTGCTGCCTTCCCATGATCTCCTGGAGACCATGATCAGTAACATTCCCCTTGACTGCATCTTTTGCCCATTTCTTGGGGAAGGCAGGGGGAGGGGGAAGGCACTGAGGCACAGAGCCTGTTTATAAAGCCAGAGGACTTATTGCCTGGTGCTGTGATGGCACTAAGGATTTTACAGGGATGAAGTGGGCTTTAGTGGCATGAAAGAAGATACGGTGAATTGTGCTGGTGTTCCTGGGATACCAGAAATGGCATGAGAGCAGCTTTGGAGGGCTGCAGAAAGTGTCCCCAGAGCCCATGTAGCTGGCAGCTGCACTCGAGTTCCTGCCTCTGTCCCCCTCTGTGTGCATCAGTCATCTCAGCCAGGTTGTCCTCTGCTTTGTGCTTTATACAAGGACAAACTGCAGCCAGGAAAGAGGCTGCCAAAGGCCTCTGAAACTCGAAACCTGTGACATCCCTTCCCTCCCTTCACTGCCCAGGCCAGAGAGGAGCCCAAAGCCCTGAACTTCCCCTGTACAACCAGGTCAGATCACCCCACCTGTGTCAGGTTTCTTCAGCACTAAGCTCTGGGCCAGGCACCTTCTCTTTGCCTGGCAGCAAGAAGCATAGCCTCGGGGTGATTGCACAGTAGAGCCTGGCATTTCATGATACACAGCCCCTGCCCCTTTTCCTTTGGGACCCTCTCTAGTGATTCCCCTTCCCAAGGCCAAGTGCCTTTCCAGGAACACCAGCAGCCCCCACTTGACCTGCTACCACCTCTGGCAAAAGCCTAGAGCAGTTCATTTGAGTGGTCGGGGCATAACACCGAGCAGCCTCAGGAGCCAAGGCAAGGACCCCACTGCGTGCGTTGCTGAAAATCCCTGCCTGCGAAAAATCCCAGCCTGAGAGCAAACCCTGCCTGGGTAAGGGCTGGACTCCCGACGGTCCCTTCCCGGGGCAGCAACGGTTCATCCCGTCCCTCCCAGGGCTTCACCTTTGGCCGGGCCTGGGGGTCGGAAGGAGGGCACGGCTCGTCCCCAGCATCGCCCCCGACCCGTCCCGTCCCCCACCTCCCGGAGCCACCGCCCCTTTCCGTGCGGACCGGCGGCCTCGCCCGCCCCGGCGGCTCCATTGGCTGCGGGCGGCCGGGGCGGCGGCGGCTGCTGCCATTGGCCTGCCCGGGCCCTCCCAGGAAGTTCGGGGGGAGGAAAGAAAAGTTTTTTTGGGGTGGTTTTCTTTTTCTTTTTTTTTTTTTCCCCTCCTCCTTTCCT
>NW_020955248.1:1091043-1221718 GCF_003031625.1 Empidonax traillii | reverse complement strand
GATCGGGGCTTGGCGGGCGGGGGTTGCGGCGGCTTCTCCCGCGAGGCTCGGGGCACAGCCCGGGACCGGGACTGGGAGCGGGCGGTGGGCTCCCAGCTGTCAGCCGCCAACTCCGGGGGTCCCTCTGCTCGAGGAGTCTCTGGAGCCGCTGCTCCACGGGGGACTCTGCACCTGGGATTCAAGGGCTGTGGCGGTGCCTCCCTGCCTCCTTTTCTCATCCCCAGGGCTCCCCGTGGCCGCTCGGTTCCCGGCGGGCACCACCCCACCCAGATGAGCGGGAGCGTGGACCGGGCTGAGGCCAGGCCAGCTCACCGCACCGATGACCGCAGTCGGATGAGAAATTCGTGTCCCCTCGGGCGTGGGGAACTCCTGCTCCCTGTGGGAAACAGATGCGGTTTGGGGCAGGGAACATCCCACCCCTGGGGCGAACCTTCCTTGGCACAGGCGGCTGCCGGCCGCGGGAGGAAGGATGTTGAGCAAAGTGGGGTAATGGAGGTGACAGGCTGGGCTGTGCCCGCCGGCGTTTCGCACGGGGCCAGTGGGAAAGGGAGAGCCTGTCGGCTGCTGGCTCTCGCTGCACGTGTAGATTCGGGAGCTGCATGTGTGCCCCGGCCTGGAAGCGATTTTGCTTTCACCGAACTGAGCTGGAGTGGTTTTGCTTTGTGTTTTGGCCTGGGGCCCGCGCCTTGTGGAGCGGGTTCCCTTTTTGGAGAAGAGAAGACCCTGTGCTTTCCGGGAGGCTTGAGAGCCCCTTGCACCATTTCCTGGAGATGAGAGAAAGCAGTGCTCCAGGACCTGGGATCCTGAGGAGCCTTTGGGAGCAGGAAGAGCAGGAGGTGCGGTGGTGGCAGAGGCTGGTAATGGAAGGACACATCTGACCACCCCGTTTGCCCGCTCCGACACTGAGCCTTCTCAGCCTGCCACAGCGTCTTCTCCTCCACTTCTCCATCTCGGCGCCTTAGTACCACCCAGGAGCCATTCCTTCGCTCCCACCCTGTCCCTTTTCCTTCTTTGGTGTTTACATTCTTCGGATACTTAGAGGCTGTTATCACCTCCCCTGTAGCCCTTCTTCAACCAGAGCAGGCATCTGCCGCTCCTTAACCTGCTGTTGCAAGCCAGTCTTTCCAGATCTCACCTATGTCCCCAGCTGATTGAAACCCCCCCAGTGCCTCCAACTGGCCAGCTACGGGGCTGAACATAAAACCTCTGACAGGTATGGATGCAACTGGACAAAATTGCTGCTGCCACCTCCCAAACCAAAGCCTCACCATCTGCAGCCCTGAGCTGTGCTGCAGCGCCATGCGTTTTGCTGGGGGTGCATCCTGCCACATCACTGCATCTCCGGCACCCGGATCTCTCCCAGCAGCTTGGCTTTCCTGGATGTTTCCTCCTCCCACTTCTAGGCCATTTCCTCTAAGGGGTTCTATTTGAACCCTTCTCTCTTCTGTGCTGGTAACCTGAGCTTTTTATGCTGGGTGAGGAAACTGGATTTGGCTGTGGGGAAAGGAAGAAAAGTTGCTGTATGCACTTTGAGCATCAACTGATGCCTCAACTTATTGTACTGGCCCCGCTATGACAAGAATAGTCCGAAGATGATTCTGTAGAGCTCTGGCTCTGTGTCTGGGGCTGGCAGGGAAAGCAGAAGCCCTGTGCAACTTGTCTGCTTGGGAGAAGCCGTCCCAGGGGAATTTTCTGACCTCAGCAGTGTGTTAGGTGGCAGTGGTTCTGGCAGGACTTTGTGGCAGTTTTCCCAGTAGCGTACATCCTATTAATATTAATTATTTTGGCACGTAATGCTTTGAGATTGTAAATCCTCAATGAGACCCAGCTGATCTGTACAACAGCCCCAGCCAGGAGTCCTTTTGCTCCCTGTATTGTTTTTCCACATCTGTGGAGCCTGCCCATCTCTCTTCTGTTGAGTGCACATGTGTCCCAGGAGGGAGGAGGTTGCACTTTGATGTTTTGCCTCCTTTCCTTGCTTCCCTCTGCTCCGAGTTTGGAGCTGGAGCTTAAGTCACCGGATTGGAAGGAATAAAGGGAAAAAGGGTGGAGCTGCTGCCATGGGGAAAGAATTAATTTTCAGGGTGCTTTCTCAGGGCAGCAGTGAAGCCACCAGGATGTCTGTGCTGATGGGGATGCATGCATCCTCCTCATCTCCTAGCTGCTAGCAGTGCCTGTCCCCTCAGCAGGAGGTGAGGTTTGAGAGCCCCCATGTCGTTTTGCTCTGGTTTCCCTCCCTGTCAGGGAGCTTAGGACTGCTGGATGCTTCTGGCCAGGCCTGAAGCTGTAGCAGCCACTGACCCTCCCCTTGGCAGGTCTCCCTGCTCCTGCTCAAACCAATAGCTGGAACGCAAGGGTGGGCCGGCACGTTCTCGAGTCTTGCCGTCCCATAACCTTGGGTGTAACCCAAGAGCAGCAACTCAGGGAGAGGAAAGCAGAGGAAGCCTCATCCTGGCTGGATGGCCGGGGAGCTGGGCTTGTGGGGCAGCTGTGGCCAGCCACTGCGCTTGTTCAGGGAGTGTGGAGTGGCCACCCCTTCTCACTAGCTCAGTCTCAGCTGGTGGTTGTGACACATGGGGACTGCTGGTGCCTTCCCTGGGACTGGCAAGTCTGGTGCTGTCACTTCTCCAACACTCTCCCTGCCTAGCTCAGCTGCAGAAGAAGGGGCAGATTGGCAAACTCTGGCTTCTCGGGGAGAAGAGGCATTGGACTGAATTCTTTAGTGGTGCAACTTCCCTGGAGCCAGCAGCATTGGGAGGAGGGACTGGCTCGAGCCTGTTTGTCTGAGGGCAAAGCCAGGGACAGAAGTTTCCCTGAGTCAGCTCTCTTGTGCTCCACCTTGGGAAGGAGATAAACTGGTTGGGATGCTGCACCAGTGGCATGAGGTTGGGAGGAGGCAGGGACTGTGAGGAAACTGGCATGGGATAATGGGGGTGAAATTCTCTTCATCCTCATCTTCAGTAGTTGTGGCTGGGCAGAAGGCAGCCTCTGTAGTTGCAGGGAGCAGAAGGAGCTGAATAAGAGAAGGGCCCCCAGGATCTCATAGAGGGTTGAGCCTTGGAAGGGGTTCAGTCTCAGAGAGAAGAAAGGATCAAGCACTGGTTGTGACTGACTTCATCTTTTCCCTGGGGCACATCATTTACAGGCAACATGTTTTCACAGCTGTTGAATTGCCTCCTATATGTTTTCGGTGAGGGCTGTTTTGTAGAGAGCTACTACTCATGTCTTTAATAAATGATCAGTAGTGAAGTTACTGGAGGGACGTAGCTCTAGGGCACGGACAGCCAGGGTTTGGACAAGGTGTGTCTGGTTCTGTGTGACTTTGCCTCCATCTCTGAGGCAACCCCCATCGGTGGTGGTGGAGCACTCCCTTCTGCCCACTCTCCTTGTCTCTGCCTCCCCCTCTCTGAATAAATACCTCCGAGGCACCTTGTGGAAACCTTCCTGCTGCATATTTTCTTTTTTTTTTTTTTTTAAACCTCTTTCCTTATCTCCTCATTCCTCTTACAGGAATGACTGCCTGCTGCTGAGAGCTATGCCCAGTTCTCCTTTGCCATCGGGTTGTATACCCCCATGAGTTTCCTAAAAACTATGCCAGGCTATTCCAAATGTTGTTTTGTCACTGGGGACTTCCCTTCTACCCTCTGGCATGAAAAGCATTTTTGTGGATTGCTCCAAGAGAGTAACTCTCTGTTTTGTCCTTTTCTCTCCAGCCAGATCTCCTCAATTTCAAGAAGGGATGGATGTCCATCCTGGATGAGCCAGGAGAGGTAAGCTCAGGACATGAGTCTGCTTCTTCCCTTAACCCTTGCTGCTAGAGTTCCCCAGTGAGCCAGCTGATTTCCTTCCTCCGTGCTTGCTGAAGTCTCTCCTGTTGGGAAAGGCAGCAGGAAACCTTTGGTCAAGGTGCCTCTCTTTGTGTGTGGACATGGAGTTTCACAGAGCGCCTCTCTCCCATCTGAGGAACGTGAGGGGATCTGGGAGGGAGGAGGGAGAGGAGAAGGCTGAGAGGTCATAGCGCAGAGAGTCCCTCCCTGTTCCTACACTTTCCCTGGTAACTGCCTATCCGTTT
Source organism: Empidonax traillii (assembly GCF_003031625.1). Lineage (NCBI taxonomy): Eukaryota > Metazoa > Chordata > Aves > Passeriformes > Tyrannidae > Empidonax > Empidonax traillii. The sequence continues at coordinate 1,217,646 of NW_020955248.1, read as the reverse complement.
CCCTCCTGTCTTTTCCCTTCCCTCCCCCTGCCTGATCCGCCTACAGTGGAAGAAACATTGGTTCGTGCTGACCGACTCGAGCCTGAGGTATTACCGGGACTCAAACGCAGAGGAGGTAAGCATGACCATCCTTTCTCCAGCCCTTTCTTCCTTCCTGTTCAGGGGTTGGAGGAGCACAGCCCTGGTGTGACCAGTGTGCTCCAGGGAGAAGTTGGCAGTATCATGTCCTCCTGAAGGACGCTGGAGGTGGCAAGCTGCTCTTTGCCAAGGGGTGGTGTGGGGTGGTGAAGTCTGGGGGGACTGTCGGTGATGAGAGGTGAGCAGAAGGGTTGGTTCTATGGCTGGGCATTTTTGATGCTCTCCACCCACACTGCTGGCTGCCGTTGGGTTAGAAGAGCTGTGCTGTAAAACTGAGCCTGGCTCCAAGAGAGCTGTGGGGTGAAGGCAGAGGTGGCCTGCACTTTGGTTAGGGTGCTGGCAGGTGATGGAGGCTTTTTCAAAGCTGGGTAAGCACTGATGTCCTCGCGGGTGGCTGTGCTTGCAGGCTGATGACCTTGACGGAGAAATTGATCTCCGCTCCTGCACGGATGTGACAGAGTTTGCAGTGCAACGCAACTATGGCTTCCAGATACACGTGAGTGTTTGGCACTACCTGGGCACAGAGCAGCAGCACCAAGGGATGCTGGGTGGGAATGTGTGCTCCCTCCCCATGCCGAAATGCTGAGAGGTAATTCGCGCAGATCTTTTGTCAAGATAGTGGCCAAACAAGGCTGGTTTGGTGACGCGTGGGGAGCAGCGCTCAGGGACACGAGTGCTGCCTGCCTGCAAAGGAAGGAGGAGGGAGAGTCTTTTCAGGGCTGGCTGAAGGCTGTGCTGAAGCCAGTCCAGGAGCCAAGCTAAATGCTGGGAGTGTTTAATTGACCTGTTGACCAAGGCAACTTCTCGATAGCCGCCAGAAAGGAGTGGTGAGCACTGCAGACCTCGGTGTAGCCTGGCTCACTGTGCTCCGAGTGTCAGCCTGTACCCTGGATCCAACCCCAGTACTGTCCTGTCCTTGGCTACTTGCTGTAGCAGCAGGAGGCAGCTGCTACAGCTGCACAATAAATGGTGGGTGCTCAGGGCTGTGCACTTCATGGTCTGGTTTTCCCTGTGGCCTGCTGTTGTACCTCAGTGCTGGCACCCAGCTCCCAGCACCCGAACAGCTGGATTGCACCAGCTCATGTTTGGCCCAGGGTGCCAGCAAAGTTTCTTTTGCCTTTGTTTGGAGATGGTCTCATAGAGGACATGTGACAGGCTTCCCCTCAAGCAGTGTGTCTCCTCTCCCACCCTGCCACCTGGTCACAAGAGCCTGAGACAGCAGATGGCCTTTGTAACACTGTTCACCAGCTGTGCAAGTGGGTCTCAAGGAGCAAGTGGGAGCTACTGCATCTCCACTGGGTACTGACAGGCCCTCTGTCACCTCCCTGTTGCAGACAAAGGATGCCGTCTTCACCCTGTCAGCGATGACCTCGGGCATCCGGCGCAACTGGATCGAGGCCCTGAGGAAGAATGTGCGCCCAGTCAGTGCTCCAGATGTCACCAAGTAAGAGCTGCCCTGTGCTGCTTCTCCTCTTCCTGCTTGCTGCCCTTCTACCCTGGCAGACAGGACCAGGAAGGCCCCTCTGGAAATCTCATTACTCCCAGATCAGCCCTGCTCTCTGCTTCTCCTGAAAATGGCTTGGTTACACCAGCTGGGGACAGGGATTGAGAGCCTCATGGCTTCCTGTCTTGCACCTGCTTTTTGCCTCACCACATCACTTTGAACTGGTTTCTCCACCAGCATAGCTGCAATCGGGGTGAATCTTCCCCACTCTGTGGAGGAACCTATTTCCCTGAGGGATGGGGTGCTGCAGGCCCAGCTCCATGCTCAAGGTGGGGTTTCAATAACAGCTGGGCTGAGCGAGGGTTGAGCCTTGGGCAGTCAATAGTGCCTCTGCTGGCATCCTTTCCCAATTGGTTCCTATGCTTCACCAGTTGCTGCTCTGGTTTCAGGCTCTCTGACTGCGATAAGGAGAACTCCTTCCGTAACTGTGTTCCCCAGAAAGGCTCACTCCGGATGGAGGAGCAGCAGCGGCCAGGCTCGGGCTCGGGCTCCGAGGGGAACTCGAAGGGCAGTCAGTGGAAGGCAGATGGGCAGCGCCATGCCTTTGATTACGTGGAGCTGTCTCCTTTGCCGCAGGACCCCGGGAATCAGGGGTCCCCACAGAGGACAAAAGGGAGCTTGAGGATCTCCGACCGAACTCCCAAGTATGAGGAGCTGGAGCGGGATCTGGCCATCCGTTCAGAGGAGAGGCGGAAATGGTTTGAGACCCCTGATGGCAGGGTCACAAACAGCGATGGCCCAGCAGGAGACTCTTCCCGCAAGGCCGGGGAGCAGGACCTCCCCCCTCCTCCACTTTCAGAGGAACAGCGTATTCGTCTGAATGAGGAGATAGAGAAGAAGTGGCTGGAGCTGGAACGCCTGCCTTTGAAGGACTTGCAGCGAGTGCCCTTGACAGCACTGCTGAACCAGAGCAAGGGGGGCCAGGGAGACACCAACGAGGCGCTGAAAAAGGAGGTAAGAGCATCCCTGCTCTATGAAACTGGGATTCTGGTGGCCCCTTAGTGTGGTCCCTGGCAGCAGGAGGCTCCGCAGAAGAACGAGGAAGAGGTGCAGGAAGATATTTGTTCTTTCTGGCTCCATTTGCCACCTGTCAAGTGCATGGAAGCTTTTGCAACCCAGTAATGTGAGGCCAGAGGCTTGCTGTCACACACCTGGAGAGGTTCTCCAGACCACGTTTTGGTTCAGGATAATTTATTTGTTGTCACTGTTTGCATAGAATCTGTGTTTTCTGGGAGCACATCCACAGCCTTTCTTCTCTGGCTGTTCCCAAGCCTGCAAGCACTTCACCTCCCAGCCTTTGAAAGGAGGCATGGTGATTTCCTCCAGCATGAATCCACCTATGGAAGCTGGGATGTCTCCTCCCTTTCTTACTAGCACTCACCAGGCTGGGGCTGGCTTTACCAGTTTGGTCCCTTGGCAGGCTGCCAGGGAAGCAGATGTCCCCAGTGGCCATGCATGGCTCTCCCCATTCCTAAGCCCAGGGTTTGGATGCGGCATATTGGTCAGATCATGGCACTTTTCTACCCTTGGCTGACCACCTCTCTCCTCCCTGGTGCAGATCCAGTCACTGCGGGCACAGCTGGAGTCCTGCCGGGCCAGAAACGAGAATCTTCGGGAGGCAGCAACATCCCAGGGGGACAGCCACGTACCCCGAGGGTATATCTCACAGGTGAGCAGGATGCAGGACACAGGACCCTGGGATCACTCGCAGTACCAAACTGGGAAATGTTGGGACTCCACTTATTGCTGAGCAGGTATTGCTAATCATTGGGTTGTCATGGTGACCCTAACTGGGCCCGTTTGTAATCAATGTGAATTACATAAAGGCTGGTGCGTGTTGTCTGGCCTTAAAGGGACCAGAATTATAAACAGAGAGAAGAAGAGTTAAGAGAGAGGTGCAGGATCTGTCCCTCACTTTGTACATGCACACAATGCTGGCCTGGTCTAGGCTCTGGGGTGAGCCGTCTCCCAGCTCTGGAGCAGGTCAGCAGCTTTCTGCAGAGCCTCTAGTGCATTCCCCTGTGGTTTGCTGCTGTGGTTCTTGCTAATAGGGGCTCACAAGTGCCTTGTTAGAAGCAGTCAGTCAGTCAGTCAGTCAGTCCCTGGGGAGCTCCAACCCCTGCCAGGACCGCCCGAGCCCTGAAGGTCACTTTGACAGCACAGGCCATTCGTCAGGGACGGCACGTGGGAGACCCTGCAAAGCAGAATTTGCTCATGCTTCAGCCTCTCTCTTTTCTTTGTTTATTTATTTTTCCCTCTCATGGACTCATCCAAAGCAAGCAGGGTCACATCCCATAGGGATTTCCTGTGGGGAGGCTGTTGTTCTACCACGCAGTGGGATTTTGAGGATGTACCCTATGTGTTGAAAGATGCCGGAGCAAGGAGGCTGGCGGGGCAGGAAACTGGGGCTGGCTAAATCTGTTGCAGTGGGTTGGCTGTACCTAACCAAGATAAAGAAACCCACAAGCCCTGTAGCACACATCCCAGACACTTACCAGTCTCTCTGTCATCTTGATTTAATATTTGCAGTTCACAGGCCTCTTTATGGTCAAAAGAAGCAAAAGCAGTGGGGAGGAACTCCCTTATCTTCCTAATAACTTTTCTCAAAAGGCCAGCATTTCACATCTGAGGCCAAACTTGACCTTTCCCTAAAGGATTTGTTCTCTCTGCCGAGGGTTGTAGCCAGTCTGTGGACAGACCACCAAACTGATTCCTTACCTTTTCCTCTCCTTTGGTTTGTGAGCTTCCCTCATCTCAGTAGAGAAGAGTAGCGAGCAAGGACTTGCATTCACGCACTTGTCTTGCATTGTCCTTTGTATCAGCCTTTGCCTTAGTCCCGGGTGAAGAAATGGGATGGCAAGGCGCTGTGGGAGGATGTGATGACTTCGTAGCTCTCTGCTGGTGCCTTTGAACCCCAGGCTTTTTAAAAAAATGGCGTGGTTTGGTGATGAACCAATCCTTCCTGAGAGGCTTGGGGTGGTGCAGGAGGGGGAGCAGAGACCTAGTGCCAGGGTGGGAACCACTTTGCTTTGCTCTATCTTGAGTTAACCACAGCACTCAGCATAGAAAGAACCATCCCCTTGGTCTCAGAGCTATCAGAAAGGAGGGCGAGCTGTGTGAGGAGGATCCCTAACCATTAGGCTGTGGGGAGGGCTCTTTGACAGCCTCCGTCGGGCCACAGGGCAGTGCAGAGTGTCACTTTTCAGGAGAAGAGGCTCAGTTTTCATTGATTCCGGGAGATGCTGCTTCATTTAAAAGGCAGATACTGAAATGCAGTTCCCTCTGCTGATCTTCTCCATCCAGGCAGTGCAGCCTGGTGGAGGGTCAGGATGCAGCATTGGGCATTATTCCCAGCTCTTGGCCCAAGAGGGATGTTCCTGTCTTGCTGCTTTAGTTTTAAGAGCCAGAGGAATGTTTCTTCCTCTAAAGTGCAAAGGGGTTGCAAGATGCGTGTCCCTCTCAAATGGTTCTGTTCAGGGATTAAAGTGCTACTTCACTTTCAGAAGGAAAAGACCCTCCTGAGAAGTAGTCTCACTTCTCTCAAAGTGTCCCTGGACTTGAGTGAGTTTTGCAAAGGCAAAGCCAGGTGCTTTGTCCTGGCCCAAGCCCTTCCGTCTTCCCTTGTGGTCTCTCAGCCCCCCTCTCCTCCACACAACAGGAGGCCTGTGAGCGTAGCCTGGCTGAGATGGAGTCATCCCACAAGCAAGTGATGGAGGAGCTCCAGAGGCACCACCAGCGGGAGCTGGAGCGGCTGCGTCAGGAGAAGGAGCGGCTCCTGGCAGAGGAGGCAGCGGCAACAGCAGCAGGTAGGAGAACACACCAAGCTGTGCCCCTGCTCAACTGGGTCCCTCCCACTTCTCCCAAATGTCTCTTGCCAGAAGTGAGTCACCCCAGTCATCTGGAGCCACACTGCTGATCTTACTGACAGTCCTTGGAGCATGAGCTTTGGCACTCCTTGGACCTGTGGTGCTGGTGGAGATAGGGTGGTAAAGATACTGCGGGAAATGGGGTCTTGCCTCTGTGGATAGGTGGGAGGGGGCCAGCACTTCCTTTTAGGTAGGCAGGTCTGACAGAGGTGGTAGGAAGCTCCCACACTGTGTTAGTCTCCTTGGCAGCATGGTGATCCTGGGATGTGGAGAAGGTGGGGGCTGCCCTGAGGGCAGAAGAGGAGGAGGGGGAATCTGCAAAGACAGATCTGGGAACTTGCAGTGGCAAGAGCTCAGCCAGTTCCCTGGTGTGGTTTCCCCAGCTAAAGCTGGCACAGCCTGATCCCTCATCTCTCATTGTTGCCCTCTGCAGCCATAGAAGCACTGAAGAAAGCCCACCGGGAGGAAATGAATAAGGAGCTGGGCAGGACACGAAGCTTCCAGCAATGCAGCTCTCTCCCAGAAGCCCTCCAGAAGCAGCACCAGTAAGAAAGCACCTCGCTTGCTCCCCTTTCCCAATGATGCTGCCTTGTGCCAGTGTCACTGTACCCCCTCTGCAGCTCTAGCCCCGAGCTGTTCTTCTGCCACCTCCCCAGCTCTCTCCTCGGGGGTGGTGGGTACCCAGTGGTGGCTCCCAGGGCTGCTGGAGCTGTAGGGCAGGGAGGTTTATCTCATGCTTGGCGCTTTTCCCTATAGCACCTCCCTCTTCCCTGCAGCTTTTTCCCTCTATTTTCTTTGTGTAAAGCTCCTAGATTTCTCCTGCATGGCTTGAAGCTCCTAGAAGCACCACACTCAGGTGTGGGAGTGTGGAAACTGAAGCCTCGGTCCGCAGAGAACGTCGTTTTGTGCTAATGACTGATGTGGGCAGAGGCTGGCCATGGCAGGGGGGAAGGGGATGCTGGTGGCCAGGAGCCGGCAACGGTTTTGGGGCAGTGATGAGCTGGTGCCTCTTTGGCAGGTTGGACGTGGATTCCCTGAAGCGGGAGCTGCAGGTGCTTTCTGAGCAGTATTCCCAGAAGTGCCTGGAAATCGGGGAGCTCACCCAGAAGGCAGAGGAACGGGAGCAGATACTGCAGCGCTGTCAGCAGGAGGGGAAGGACCTCCTCCGGAAAAATCAGGCAAGAGAAGGGCTTTCCCTACCAGCAGACACTGTGAAGCATGTTCTTCCCTCACACAGCATAGCCCTTCTGTTAAAACTCCCCTATTTGTTCATATTTCTTCCCTTCTGAGATTTTATCATCAGAAGATTAAGAATGACAGACTGTAGATTGGCTTGTTGTAGCTGTGGTGTTAAATAAGGCAAGTGTATTCTGCTAGTTGTAGGTGCCGCTGTCAGCTGTGGACAGGGAGTTACAAAATGGTGTCTAAGCTGGAGTAGGGAATGAAGATGGAAGGGTCAGGATGCTAGAGAGGCCTGTGCCATGGGCTATTCTGACGTCTTTTGGCTTTGCTGCAGGAGCTGCAGACCCGCCTCTCAGATGAGATCGGGAAGCTGCGGAGCTTTATTTCATCACGGAGCTCTGGGGACCGCTCTTCGCACAACAATGAGCGGAGTTCCTGCGAGCTGGAGGTATGGGGGTTCCCCTGGCTGCCCCACTGCCTCCATCCCTACCCACTCTGGGGGTCTTCTCTCAACGGCTTTGGCTTAGAGCAGGTGGGAGGGGGAGTGCTGGATGGAGCAACGGGGATGGTGCAGGAAGCAGGAACGCAAGCTTCCCCTCTGCTGCTCTGTCAGGCTGTTTGCGCAGTTTCCTGCCCCAGCCCTTCTGGCCCTTCCTTCCTTTCCCACCACAGCGCTTGCGCCAGGGCCTTCCAGCCCTTCCGAGGTGGTGGCTCTTGAGTCACCTCTGGTTCCTCTCCCATTTTCTGGCCCAGGTGCTGCTGCGGGTGAAGGAGAACGAGCTCCAGTACCTAAAGAAAGAGGTGCAGTGCCTCCGGGAGGAGCTGCAGATGATGCAAAAGGTGGTGTTTTCTGGGAGTCATTGGGAAATCAGCAGGAGAGGGGAAGGAGGGGAGCACCAAGGCTGCATATCAGCAGAATTCAGCTGGGTTTAATGAATGCTGAGGACAAACCCTCTCGTGCTCCTTGTTCTTGCTGACTGCAGAGCACATAACAGCTCCAAACAGCATGGGCTGGCATAGACTTACCTTGTAGAAGGGAAGTGTCGCAGAGACTTTGCTGCTGGTTTACCCAGATATAAGCACATACAAGCATGGACAAGCCAGCAGCCCTTCTTTTCCAAGTGGGAAACCTGAATGAAGCCTGCCTAGCACTCTGCTTCCCTTAGTTAGCCCCTCTCTGGGTGGATGTATTTCCTTGGGCATTGTTTCTGGGCATGCTGCTCCCTCCACTGGCAGCAGCTCATTCAGAGGGATTTTCAAAGACCCCTGCCAAAGGAGAACCTAAAAGAGGCTTTGAGATTCAGTGATGCTCAAGGAGTTTATAACTTACATAAGTTTTTTGCCATATAAGCAGCTGGGCCCAACTCTCTCAGTGGCCTGCATCCCTGGTAGAGGTTTTTTTCCCATATGGCTGCCCCACACGCATGCAAGCCATGGTAAAGCTCACATTACGTCCTCATTCTGATGCTGCAGATCCCCACTGCTGCAGCACCAGAGTCTCTGCCATCCTCCCTGGCCCAGGGTTTGCGAAGTGCCACCTCCATGCTCATCTTCTGAATGGTTTCTACATGGCCCAGATTGGGATGGACTTCAAACCCGTGGCTAGCTTTCTCCTTCTCACCTGCTGGGCTCGCCTTGCCGCAGCCCTCTCTAATATAAGCCCGGAAACCTGCTGACCCCTCTCCCTCCCCTGGTAGGACAAGAGATTTGCCTCAGGGAAATACCAAGATGTCTATGCAGAGCTGAATCACATTAAGGTGCGCTCAGAGCGAGAGATCGAGCAGCTGAAGGAGCACCTGCGCCTGGCCATGGCGGCTCTGCAGGAGAAGGAGTCGCTGTGCAACAGCACCGGCAAGTAACGGTGAGCACTGGGGGTGCTGTGATGTCCCCTGCGGGTGCAGGGGGCTGAGACTGGCTGCTGCACATTGACAGGGCGATGGAAGCTGCCAGTTTCTCCTGCTCCGCTCAGTGTTGAAACTTTAGGCTTAAACTCTTTCGTCTCTGCTTCTTGCACCCCTGGCTGGCCCTCCTGTTATCCCTGACATTCTCCCAAGGGCTTCAGCCCCCTTTTCACTGTGTTGCTCTTGATGCAGCCAGCGCCAAGTGCTGCTCAACCAGGCTGGATGTGGGAGCCAGGCCCTTTGCCCTGGGGCTTGGTTGACAGCATGGGGGCAGTTACACATTCCCTGCATAGGCTGTGTTTTTGCTCTGTTCACCTTTGAAGTGGTTTCCCTGTCACGGAACAGAAATTTTAGGTCTGCATCAAAGCAGCCCCGACTAGAGCCAACCCTTCTCCCATACTCACCTGCAGACATCCCTGCTGTGGCTGGGGAGGGAAGCAGGGTGACATGAACGAGGGCATCCTGTTGTCCGTACTGCTTCTGCTCTTGCTTGTATGCCATGGCCATTGGAATTGGGATCACCCTGCTCCACCAGTGCTTGCTGATGGGCACTGAGATGAGTGAGTCTGTAGCAGGGCATCAGAAAGCCATCTCCAGGGAGCAGAAAGGTTGGTATTTCTGTGATCAGTGGAGTTTTTCTAAACCATTTCTGTTTTGTCTCTCTCTCTAGGTCTGCTCTACGTTTGTTATCTGTTCTAGTTTTATATTTGCTCCATTCCTCACTTGTGGGGAGAGGGAGGTTGAATCCCATCCGTTATCGCCTTGGTGAGGAATCCCACACACCCCCAACCTCCTCACTCCCTTCCCAAAGCTTTTTTGATGAACCCTTTTTGCCTGCATACCTGAGCACGTTGTTTGGACTGGCTCCTTACATGCACCTTCTTCAGGATTTTATATGTGAAAATTATATTTTATAGAGGAACTTTTCCCCTACAGGAAGAAGGGGAAGAGGAGGAGGAAAACTTTTACTACATCACCAGCATTTTTCTAACCTGAAAAAGAGAATCTTTTTTTTTCCCCCTTCCCCAACCCCATTGCTCCCAGCCACACAGCCACCTTTGGCACTTATTCCCTCTCTTCCAAATGTCTCCACGGTCCCCTGGGATGTATGGCAAGGACCATGCTCCCCCTCCCCATGCCACCCCCAGGGACCTGCGGAGAAGACATGCAAGCCATAGGAGGGAGACGCTGGGGCAATCTGCCATGGATGTGCTTGCCTGGGACGTTTGAAAGAGGACACCTTGGCAAGAGTCCGCATGATCAAGCTCTCTCTGTATCTGCCCTTTTGGATCCTTCAAGAACCCGAGTTGGCAGGAGCCCAGAGCCACAGGGCTTCTCCTTTCTGGGGAAGAGGAGCTGTGAGGCTGCTACTGCACCCACCGGAGCCAACCTCCCCAAGGTGGCAGCTGCTGCTGCTCTGCTGCACCCTTCAACTTTTAACTTAATAAAATCTTTCCCCTTTCGCTGAGAAAAATGTGTCCCTCGAGGGGAAGGTTTGCCATGTGGCCCTAATCCACAGAGGTGAGGGGAAGGGTAGTTTTCAAGGTTTTGGGGCATACTGACCAGTTACTTCCCTCCCTCAGAGTTTGGTAAAGTAGCAGGAGCACCCCCACCCCCTGGCTAGAGAACGAGAGGAACCCTGCAGTGCCATTATCCAGATGTTTTCACCTTTGGCTTTGAAGGGGGGAAGTAATCTGCTTCACACACTGCTCCCAAAATTCCACATGGACCTTCAGCCTCATGGAGGAAGAGCTGAGCCTGAGCTCCATTAGTAAATCCAGTTTGGGGAGGGCACATGGCACTGCAAATAACTGGCAGAGTAAGCAGTATATAGAGGTCCTGAGGGAGATCAGAGGGATCTCAAATGCTTTCCTCCTTTTTTTTTTTGGGTGAAGCATACTGCTTTTCTGTCCAGATGGAGGACCTGGTTTTGGGGTGGGGAGTTGGGGTTTTTTGAATTTTTTTTTTTTTTGTGGGGTTTTTGTGTTGTTTTGTTTTTAGTTTGGTTTTGTGGGGTTTTTTGTTTGTTTGGTTTTAATTTTTTTTTTCTTGTTTTATTTCTTGTTCAGCCCCATCCCAAGGTAAACAGGAGCTATTGCTCAGATAGGCTGCTGGCAATTGCCAGAAGAGCCCCAATTGCAGGTACATGCTGGGGCTGGAGGCAACATCTGAAGAGGGGAAGACAGAGGGGTCAGGGAGACTTCTTGGATAGAGGCGACAGAGGTGTCAACTGGGAGGCTGGAGTACTGTGAGGTGGGGATGGAAGCAGAGTGTAATAGAACATGGTGGCAGCCAGAATGAGGGGAGTTTGGGCAGCACCCTTTCCTCAAGCATGTGATCACCTTGACATGGTATTGGCATCCCCTGGGGCTGGGGTGTGCAGACAAATAGAGGCTCGCTCTTCCGCTGAGAAGGGCTACGGCAACTGCTTTCCCTGGGTAAGGCAAACCGCTTCGTAAGTCACAAATTCTGGTAAAATCGGGTGACAGGCTTTGGTCAAGTGCACAAGGCCCTTGGGCAACCCAGTGGATGGTGCAAGAGTCCAAGCAATGAGCTCAACTCCCCACTGCACCTGTGGAGCACCATGGCTTGGTATAGATGGCTCTTCGCCTCCTACCCCTGGCTTAGAAACCCTGCTGTCCCTGTGCTGCTCAAGGTCCAGGCATTTTCCTCTGCCTCCCAGCAGGATGTAGCTGTTGCTATTGAGTTTGGGATGGGACAAACATTTGGCACACAGGAGGCTGGGATGGGAAGGAAGGCAAAAGGTGATAGAGCAGGTCAGGGCATCTGCTTCCAGGCTGCAGGGCTCAGTCTTGCCATGGGGATTGGTAGGAACCAAAAAAGGAGAGAAAAAACCCAGGGTTCAGAGCACAGTGTGGCAGGCTGGGGCATGCCTGTGAGGCTTTTAGAAAAAAACAACCACTGAAACAACAGTCTGCATGGTTGTACCTACACCTGGGGGACAAAACCCCCAAAAGTGGGACATGGGGCAAGCAAGGGGTGAACTCCAAGCTGCTGTTTTGCACAATGCTCACCCACCCCTTCCCTGAAAAATTCGGTATCTTATGTTTGGGTTGGTTTGTTGGGGCGGCTTGTTGTTTTTTTCTGCCTTTCTGACCAGGGCTGCTTAACCCCGATAAATGTGTCGCGTAAGCACAGGCGAAATGTGTGGGCGTGTGACATGTGGTGGAGTTGTCCCTCCTTGGGGCTCTGTGGCTGCAGATCAGCCACCAGCAGGGCACGAGCATCCCGTCATCCCAGGGTGATGGGGGACGCCGGCTCCAAAACGGGCGAGGCATTAATCAGGCTGGTCCTGTCCTGCCTGCGTCGGGGCGATACGGTCACCCCGTCATCTGTGCGTCGTTATCTCCTGGGTGCAGGGGAGCCGGGTGGGGGAAGAGTGGCAGGGAGAGGAGATGACCAAAATGCCCATGGACGATAGGCATGATGGCTGGCAGAGCCCTAAAAGCATCCCAAAGCGATGGCTGTACCCCATTCACTTGCCCCCAGCTGGACTGTGGCTGTGAGAACCATCCCAGCCTCAAGTACAGGGAAAACTTACAGCTGTGCAGCACTGTGGCTGCATGAGAGCCAGCATCCCAGCTCACACAAGGAGCTTGCCCTTAAAAACCAGCTCATAAATCTTTTTAAAACAGCAGTAATAAGTCCAGCATCCAGAGACAATGCCCCTTTGCTGTTTATTTGCATGCTTTCAAACCTGCTTGCCACTCCAGTGGCAGTGGCCAGGCTGAGCGGCTTCATGCTGGGCTGACCACACTGCATTGTATGTTGGGGGCTCAGGGCTGAAGCTCTGATGAGCATGGCTGGAACATCAGCCCAATTTCCCAGTTTTGCTATTAAAAAAGCACAGAAGCACTTGGATCTGACTACCACGAAGACCAAGTCCCACTGCTGGCGATTTTGTGTCTCTTTGAAAGTGGGAACTGGGTAAAATGAGACGTTGTCACTGGCATTAATCTCCAGAAGTGCCCTGGTGCGCTCGGATGCCTTTGAACAGCTGTCCTGCCCCTAGAAGGCAGAGGCTGTTACCCAGCAGATCTGTAGCACATCCAGAGTGGACAGTTTGACCATTTAAGACAAAATCTGCAGCTGGAATTGCGTAAATCCCCCTGGGGTCCAGTTGAACATAGTGCAGGGAGGGAGGAGAAGGTAAATAGGATTACAGAGAGGATTCTTCTGCCAGGCTCTGTTCTCTGGAGTTCATCGGAGAAATGGTATTTCCCAATCTCTGCTGACTAATGCCAGAAATGGGAGGCACAGGGGGCTTGGAATCATTGGGTAGCTTTTACTGAGGAGAAAAGCGGCTGCAGGGGGTAACCCACCCCATCCTGAGAGTGGTGGCAGGTTTCTGTGGCCAAAAACACAGGCATGAGCCCAAGCTGGCATGAGTGGCCCACGGTGTGAGTGACCCATAGGAATAACTTTCCCTTCTGGATGAGCCCTCCTGTGCTACCTGCAATGGAATGCCCACAGTGCTGGAGCCCACTTCCCAGAGGCAACAGGACTTGCATTGCTCTGCAGCATCTGCATTCCATCTCCAGCATTGATATCCTACCAGGAGCTGGAAGATCCTCTTGTTCTTGAGCAGTTCATGCTGATGCAGCAGATGCACTGGTAAAACAGTGCAAGTTTCAAGGGATGCTTTCCAGTATCAAGTGGGGTGTTTTGGGATCACCTTGACCAGGTTACCCAGCACGTACAAGGCCAGCAGCAGCCTGATGATCTGTGACCAGATTCCCTCCAGCAAGTCACTTGGGGTCACAGGATCTCCCCTCTATTTTGACTGCTTAAAAATTAGGGAGCTAACCTGGATGAAAGGGACAGAACCCACTATGTATGGGGAAGAGGGTGTTTGTTTGCCAGCAGCGGCACCCGCCGGAGGAGGCTGAGCAGCCCAGATCAGATCAGCTGCAGGAGCTGCCCAGGTGAACAGCTGAGATTAGAACCCTAAGATGTCCAAAGTTAGGTAAAGCATCTGCCTCCTCCCTCTCTGTCTCCTTTCCTTCTCCCCCCACCGCCTTTGCCTCCTCATCACTGCACTATGTTGATAATGACTGCCTGGGTTTTAAGGCTGGAGGTTATGCAGTTAGCCTGTGGTGCTGTGCCAACCCTGGGAGCCAATTCCTAAACCCCCCCTAAACCTTCTCATCTATCCCCAGAGCCTGGAGTATGGGTGAGCTGCTTCTGACGGTTAAAAACTTGGATGCAAATAAAAGCAGATGGTGCCTTATCTGCATTCGCCTGCGTTGCCTACGTGCAGGCAGCCAGTGCTGGCAGTTTATTCCCAGATAGGAAAAATGAGAGGTCCTTTGGCCAGGCAAACCAGATCCCCAGGCCCATGCTCTCCATATGGGATGGAAAGCCATGTATTTGCTAGGTCTTAAAACCAAAGCAAACCCCAGGGGAGGTGAGAGGGTGGTTATTTCTCTCTACCACTAGGAGCAATTGGCTCCTAAAAATGTCAAGTGCTGAGAACCTTTCCCACTCCCCAAATGAAATGGGGCATGTCAAGAAGCTCCACCAGGGAGGGAGGCACAAGGAGATGCACTTGGTGGCCCTTCTATCTATGGGAAAGCATCAGAGGCCTGAGTATCTCTTCCTGGGCTAAGCCCTCACATAGTACTTGTGTACTACCGGAAGGGAATACCAAAGACTTCTATTTCTATCTCTGTGCAGTGGTAGGACAAGGAGGAATGGCTCTAAACTGAACAAGGGCAGGTTTGGATTACATATTAGGAGGAAATTCTTTTCTGTGAGTGTGGTGAAGCATGGGAACAGGTTGTCCCCAGAAGCTGTGGATGCTCATTCCTGGAAGTGTTCAAGGCCAGGTTGGATAGGGCTCTGAGCAACCTGGTCTAGTGGAAGCTGTCTCTGCAGGAGAGCTGGGACTAGATGATCTTTACGGTCTGATCCAACTCAAACCATCCTATGATTCCATGGTTCTATTTCTAATTCCTATTATCTCTATTTCTGCTATTTCTACTTTTTTTTATTATTTCAAGTTCTAATATTTTGATATTTATATTTCTATATCTATATTGATTATGTGTACTTCTGTGTGTCCCTGGCTGGTGGTTTTCATGGCCCTGGGCACCCAGGGCACACAGAGGTTACCGAGAGGTGCTTGCTGTGTGTGTTAATGCTATGCTGGGATGTTGTGGGGTTTGGAGGCACTGGGGTTCATCTCTGAGCACTTCGTGGCATGTCAGTGGGCACCAGGTGGCTGCACCCACATGTTTTTAAGAAATAAGGGGAAAACATCATCTAAATCCTACTGGCAAGATGATGATAGCAGCTACATTTAATCTCCCAGGAACAGCCGACCACTCATCCAGTGGGGAAAGAAAGGATGGCTGATTGCCACTGTTACATGTCCCTGCTCTGTCCCCTCACAAAGAGTTGTGTGTGTCCCCTAAAAATAAGGGGCCAGGCTGTTATTTGTGACCCCTCACCATACATATACAAGGGCTGAGCTGATGTCCCCAAAGCCCCTGGTAGAAAGTGAAGGGGCAGAGGAGGAGGCAGAGGCATTTGGCCGTGGGGTACTGCTGCTGAGATGATTTTGCACCCAGTGCTCCCCCTTTTCTCCTTGGTGCAGCCCTCAGTGTTTCCTCGTGTCCTTCCTTGTCCCCTTACTATCTTGCCTAGTGTTCTTTCTTGTTCCCTGATATTTTTCCTGGGTGTCTCCTTGTGTCCCTGCTAAGTGTCCTTCCCTAACCCCTTGTGTCCTCCCTAAGTGTCCCTCCGTGCAACTTTATGTTGCCCTGTGTATCCCTGCCATGCCTGTCCCCGTCTTTTGAGCGTCCACAAGTGCTCTCCACTGTCTCACCATGTCCCATTCAGTGTCCATCCTTGTCCCTACCCAATATCCTTGCAAATGGACCTTGTACCAGAGTGCTCCACTCAGTGTCCGTTTCAAGTGCTTACCATTAATTGTCCCGCACTGACCCCAACAGTGTCCCTCCCCGTCCCTACCCAGTGTGTCCCACAAACACTCTTCTTGATCCCACACTGTCCCCCGCACTGTCCCTGCCTGTCCCTCCCGGCGGGTCGGGTCTGGGCGTGGCAGGGGACACGCGGGGACACCAGCGGCGGGTGGCGCGCGCGGGGAAGTCCTCCCTGCGGTCCGCACCGCGGCTTTAAAGGGAGCCCGCGGCGGGCGCGGCCGCAGAGGCACCGGCGGGGGCACGGGAGGCAGCGCGGCACCGGCTGTGCTGCGCCTTCACCCACCCACCGCTCCCTTCACAGCCTCTCCCCGCCCAGGGGCGGGGGTCCCCGGCCAGGAGGACCACGCTCCCCACCGCGAGGGCATAGCAGGGCATCGCGGAACGAAGCACTCGCCATGAGCGACAGCCCGATCCCAGCCCCGGCTCCGGCCACCAAGCCCAAGCGGGCCCGGTCAGCGCGGCGTCCGGCAGCCCACCCCACGTACACGGACATGATCACGGCAGCCATCCGGGCCGACAAGAGCCGCGGCGGCTCATCCCGACAGTCCATCCAGAAGTACGTGAAGAGCCACTACAAGGTGGGCCAGAACGCCGACGTCCAGATCAGGCTTGCCATTCGGCGCCTGCTCGCCGCTGGAGTCCTCAAGCAGGCCAAAGGGGTCGGTGCCTCCGGCTCTTTCCGCCTGGCCAAGGCCAGCAAGGCAAAGAAGTCCCCAGCCAAGAAGAGGAAGAAGGCGGCCAGGAGATCCACTTCACCCCGGAAAAGAGCTAGGTCCAGGAAAGCCAAGTCACCGGCAAAGAAGCCCAAATCCGCCGCCAGGAAAGCCAGGAAGAAGTCGAGGTCCAGCCCCAAGAAAGCCAAGAAGCCAAAGACTGTTAAGGCCAAGTCGCTGAAGGTGTCCAAACCCAAGAAGGCAAAGCGGTCAAAACTCAGAGCCAAGTCCAGCGCCCGGAAATCACCCAAGAAGAAGTGAAGAAGTCTAGAGGCGTTTCGGTACTCTCCCTGTTGGTTCTGTAAATAGCTGTTGCCTTTATTTTTACCCCTTTCTATTGCATTTTATAAAGAATTGATCTATTGCTGAATGGAAATCACTAAAATAAGGCAGTTAATGAATGAAAAAAAGGAACATCTTTGGTATGGAGAGTTCCCATTTTTAAGAGTTACTGGTCTGGATTTTCATTTTGATGTCTCAGAAATTCCTTGTGTGTATCTCTTGTTTTTTTTTTTAGTGCTGGGCTGCGTGTTGTGTGTTGGGAGTGATAGTGACTCCGTGTGTCTGTTGGGGCCATACAGGATTTCAGTTCCTGATCCTGCCCCAATTCCTGGGGGTTCATGTGTTTACTGAGGCCGGGCAAAGACTCTGCTGACACTGGGCGGGAGGGAAGTGGGAACATACAGCTGCAAAATCCTCAGCCTTCCCTGGAGGAGGAAAAGGGGCTCCCTCCTCTGCCCCAGGTCCCCACTGTGGGGCTGAGGTTAGGTATGTTGGGCTGCTGGGTGTGAGGTCTGGCTGGTGCTGGAGATAACCAGCAGCCAGCTGGGCAATGGGGCTGCCTGCCTGCCTGCAGAGCTGCGTCAGCACAGCTGGACGGTGGCAGGGACTGGGGGAATGGGGCCAAAGTCTGTCCACCTTGGCTCTCAAAGGTTTGGAGGTGCCCATCAAGCGGGAAGTGGGATCACCCTGGGTAGACAAATATGGCCATAAGTGGCTTTGCTCCCTAGAGGGGAATGTCCCGAGCACGGCAGTGGGCAGCTCTGCAGGAAGGCCAGGATTGATAGCCAGGGCAGAGTGAGGCAGGACTGCTGGGCTTGGCCCTGCTGTCACCGGGGCTCTGGCTTTGTGCCTAGTGGGGGCTGGCAGGACTCCAGGGCCTGCCTGGCCCCTGCCAAAGCCCCTCCCTGGGCAGGGTGTGGTGATCCTGACAGCTAGGGCTGGCAGGGAGCCTGCGGGCCGGCCCCACTGCTCAGCAAGGTCTGAGCTTCAGGCAGAAGTTGCCTAATCCATCTTGGCTAGGGACATCTAACCTCTCTGGACATCAAGATCCCCAAATACCCGGGGCCAGGAGCTCTGAAATCCCAAAAGTTCTGTGTGCCCAGTTGCCTTGGGCTTGCTGTGCCTAAATCTCATGAGCCCAGGGTCTTCACCCTCCCCAATGGATCCCAAATCCTTCAGCCTCTTGTTCCTAAATCACTTGAGCAGAAAGTGCCCAACTCTTTCAGCCATGGAGGATTCCAAATTGTGTACTTCAGGGTACTGAAATCCTTGGCCTGGAGGCACCTAATCCCTTTGGGCTCTTGTTCCTAAGACCCTTAGACTAAAGGCTCCCAGACCACCTAGGCTGAAGACCCTGAACACCTTTCAAGAGCCTGGTGTCTAATTCCCCTGGAATGAGTGGCCTAAACCACTCTGGCCACAGTATTTCATAGTCAGCTGTAATAGAGGATGGCGACGCCTGATCCAGCTGGAACAGGCTGCACAGAGAAGCTGTGGATGCCCCATCCCTGGAAGTATTCCAGCCAGTTGGATGGGGCTCTGAACAACCTGGTCGAATGGAAGGTGTCCCTGCCCACAGCTGGGTGTGTTGGAACTAGATGGTCTCTGAGGACCTTTCCAACCCAAACCATTCTATCATTCTATAACTCCTTGTGTTTAAAGCCCCTGGACCTATGGCTCACAAACCCCTTTGGCCAGAGGCACTCAGATTTCTTGGGCTCAGGTATCTAATTTTTACCTGGTAAATCCTAAACCTCTCGGTCCAACAGATCCTCAGCTGGATGCACTCAATCCTACAGACCCTTGGTTCATTATCCACAGTGGTGGGCACCCATAACCCACCTAGCTGTGAGGCTCGAAGTCCCTTGTTCTGAGGACCCAAAATCCCTTAGGCGGGGGGCACCTAGTGCTCCTGGGATTGTTGATCCTTAAGGCCACAATTCTCTATTGCTCCAAAATCCCCAAACCCCTCAGGCCCTAGTCCACGACCCCCTTACAGTTCCTAAATCCCATGGATGCCTTTTCTCCAGGATTCCTCAGACTCTGGGCATCCCAAATCGCCTGACTTTGGGCTGCCTAAACCTCTCGGGCAGAGTCTCTCCTCCAAAGAAGATGCCGAACGAGTCCCAGGGAAGGTGTCCGAGAACCTCCCAGCCGGCGGAGCCCCAGCAGCCGCAGCAGCCCAACCCCCCCCGCCTAGGCTAGGCTGGGCTGGGCTGGGCTGAGCTCAGCTCCTCCCCTCCCCTCCTCTCCCCTCTTTTCCCCTCCCCTCTTTTCCCCTCCCCTCTCCGCCCCTCCCCTCTCCGCCCCGCCGGCCGGGGGGCGGTGCCCCGGCGGCCAATGGCCATTGGTCTGTAATTAAGCCGTGGTTAATTACCGCGGCCCCGCCCCGGGGCGGCCCGGAGCGGCGGGATGTGGCGCTCGGCAGCGGCGGTGCGGGCGCTGCGGGGCGGGGGGGCCGGCGCCCCCCGGGCCGCGTCCGGAGCGGCGGCTGCTCAGCTACGGCAGCGGCTGGAGAACGAGCTGGAGGACATCCGAGGCGCCGGCACCTGGAAGAGCGAGCGAGTCATCGCCTCCCGACAGGGTCCCCACCTCCGCTTGGCAGGCGGCGGAGGCGGTGCGTGCCGGGCGGGCGGCGGGCAGGGGGGAGCTCTCGGCCTCTTCTTCCCCCGGTGCGATGTCCCCGCTTCTCTGTGTTCCCGCAGGGATCATCAACTTCTGTGCCAATAACTACCTGGGTCTCTCCAGCCACCCCGAGGTGATCCGTGCCGCCGTGGAGGCCCTCGAGAAGTTCGGCGCTGGGCTCAGCTCCGTCCGCTTTATCTGCGGTACCCAGGTACCGGGCATCCGGGCAGCATCCCCCGCACCGCGGTAGTCTTTCGCAGGGTGTCCACGCAGACTCCCCTCTCGGCACTCACATGCGTGCACAGCCCTGAGGTACACGTGGCCCAGCGAAAAAAAGAACCTGCTAAGTCTCCACTAGCCAAGGATCTGGAAATATGCCAGTTTAAACCATTACAACACCTCAGAGCAAAGAAACAGAACACCACTCTGAATTCAGAAAATTAACGTCTTTTTCCCTCTCTCGTGGGTCAAAATTACAGTGAACCTGACTTGAAGTGGCTCTGTCAGACCCACCCCGATTTATCCCTGCTGGAACCCCTTCAGAGCGCTGGCTGGTTAAGTACAAAGAAAACTCAGAGCTGCTCCCCTGTACATGGGGAATTCCCTGCTGAGCCTTTGGCATCCAAAACCATAATCGTATTTTAGGGCTGCATTTGCTGAACACAACTAACTTCTCCCACGCATATGCACCTTTTCTGGATAAAACCTGACTGTTCCCTCCCCTTGCAAGACAGCATTTAACCTCAGTGGAAAAGCAAGAACTTGTGCTGCTCCACCGCTGACTTTCTCTCCTCTCTTCTCTTTAGAGCATACACAAGGACCTGGAGGAGAAAATCGCACGCTTCCACCAGAGGGAAGATGCCATTCTCTATGCCAGCTGCTTTGATGCCAACGCTGGTATCTTTGAGGTTCGTAGGGCTTCCTTATGTTGTGCATGGAGGAAGGAGGTGACAGCAATGTGCTTACTGTGCCTTCCAGAGGCTCTGATGTGAGCTCTGTGAGCCAGAAAAGATGACAGTGACTGGTGGCAAATGAGTACTGACTTGGGATCCTTGGACTGGGGAAGCCATGGAGAGGCATTTAATCAGCACTCCTGTCCCCTGTCCCCAGCCAGCTCCAGCTTTTGGGGAGAGCTTTTGTTTCCTTAGAGACCTATAGTCCCCCTTAAAGTGTAGGTGATGGAACAGGTGGTCCTTCAGGCTTTCTAGGGAAGGGAGGAGGTTTTGAGCTCGGCAGCCACAGCCAAGAGCCTGGCGTAAAGAAATCAGGGGATAAGGTGGCTGGAGAGGAAAGTGGAAAGTTTAGCAGTGCCAGGAGAGATGTGACAGCTGCAACCAATTGCTGCCTTGTTCTCTGTACCGAGAGGGGCTGGAACATCTTGGTGAGGTGCCCCACCAGAGCAAAGGATGATCCTTTTTGCTTGGTGTGGCCAGGCCCTGCTGACCCCAGAGGATGCAGTACTGTCAGATGAGCTGAACCATGCCTCCATCATCGACGGGATCCGCCTGTGCAAGGCCAACAAGTACCGCTACAAGCACATGGACATGCAGGACCTGGAGGCCAAGCTGCAGGAAGCGCAGGTATGGAGGTCTGCTCCCACCCTAACACGAGGGTGCTCACTTAGCTGTGCTACCTGTGCAGTAACCAGCCCTGAAGGGTGAGCTCTACCTTTTCCTGTGCAATAGGCATTGTTTTTGCTGGCAGGCACAGATAGGCACTGATAGGCAAGGTGCAAAGCAGCTGGTTGCAATGCAAATCCCCCCATCTCAGATATATCCACTCCCTACAGGAGTTAAGAGTATGTCCCTGTCTCCTTTGCCAGCTCCTCTTCTCAGAGTAAGATCCTCATCCCCTGGGCATGCCTCTTTCCCTCTAATAGAAACATCGTCTGCGGCTGGTGGCGACTGATGGTGCCTTCTCCATGGATGGTGACATCGCACCCCTGAGGGAGATCTGCCAGCTGGCCCAGAAGTATGATGCCCTGGTCTTCATTGATGAATGCCATGCCACGGGCTTCCTGGGGCCCAATGGTCGGTAAGTGACTGTTTCAACCCTGGTTTTCCCCCTTACCCTGACTAATTCTGAAGCAAGGCCAAAGGTGCTGATGACCAGCATATTTTGTGTGGGGACTCCCCAAGTCACCATTTCTTGAAGGCTTTGCACCTTACCTTTGATTTTGAAGGGAGATACTTGAGCAATGTCCCATCCCAAAGTAATAGCTGATTTTCAGTATGTGAGGGATGGTTTGACCGTCCCATCTGCCTCTCCTGGCAAGCAGTTGGACTTCCTGATTTCCAAATCCTTCTCCTGTTGGATACTAATTTCAAATTCTTGGCTTTATTTAGCTCCTTTGCACAAATTGATTAGTTTCCTCAGGGCAGCTTGCCTCTGTCCCCTGGAGCTCCTCCAGGTGCCAAGCAGTGCACATGATGCAGGCATTTCTCAAGGAGAGATGCTTCAATGTGTTGTTTTGAGCACTAAGCAAGGAGACTTGCCTTGTTTTCTCACCAAGGCCATAGCAGGTGTTTCATCCTACATGAAAATGATGGTGCAAAAGGCATCTTTTAAGAGAAGGGATACCACTCCTGGTGGCACTTTATCAATAACAAGAGAGGTGGCAGAACTCAAATATATTCCAGACACTGTAGTTGTACTGAACTTTCTCAATTTAAGTCATCATAAGGAAGGAATCATAGGTCTATTTGTCTTGCAGTGTTCCTTCCTTGGGGCATGGTGAGTTGAGGTAGATCTTGTCACTCTGTCCCAGTGGTCTCTGTGGTCCCACCAGCTGCCAAAACATCTGTCTGACTGCACTGAGGTGTGTAAATGCACAATGGCTTGAGGAAGAGGGAACAGTTACTGAATGCTTTATGAGTTTTGTGCTAGGCTGGTTGTGAACCTGGTGGTGTTGTCAACAGCACTGTTTCAAGACAGCCTACAGCTGCCTTTTTGGGCTGGAGAACATGAAGCTGCAAGAGCATGTTTACTATGTCTGGTTGGGAAGTTTGATCACTCTTTCATCTGTAAAGGATGAGGAACCATGCTCTTGTCTTGCAAGATCCCCAGCATAGCCTTTCTGCAGGAGAGGAAGGTCAGCACTTGGGCTGTACTATCACAGGGGGTTGTTCTTCCTTTTCCTGAAGGGGGGACACCAGAGACCTGGCTGGTGGCACTTTGTTTCCCTTGAGGCATCGGGCAACTTCCCTGGTGTGTGCTTTCACAGCTGATAATGTGACATTCCTTTGTCTACAGGGGTACTGATGAGCTCCTGGGAGTGATGGACAAAGTCACCATCATCAATTCCACCCTGGGAAAAGCTCTTGGAGGAGCTGCAGGTGAACACATTTTTCTGTTCAAGATCCTGCATGCCCTTAAGAGCTCCACAGCATTTGTTTATGTTTTCTTCCTCTGCCTAATGATACAGCAACAAATGCACGTTGTCTTCTGCTGGTGGCATGAGGCTTGGTTTGTTATGCTGCTGCAGGGTTAAGGGAAATCCTGGAACATGCTCTTTCCACTGACATCCTCCTCATGCATTTGCCTTTGATGTCAAGGTGGAAACTTTTGGTCAGGAGCATCTGCTGTGATTTTTAGGCCTGGTTTGTACTGAAATTCCTGCTGTAGGTGCTAGTTTGGCTTTACTGAGAAGTCCCACTCTCAGCAGGTCACCCTGGGGTGCCTTGTCCAATTCTCCCTCCTTCATTTTTAGGCGGGTATACAACTGGTCCCAAACCCCTCATCGATTTGCTCCGCCAGCGGTCCCGCCCGTACCTCTTCTCCAACAGCCTACCCCCTGCTGTGGTGGGCTGTGCATCCAAGGCCCTGGACCTGCTCATGGAGAGCAATGCCATTGCACAGTCCATGGCTGCCAAAACCCAACGGTGAGGGGGCCATACTGGGGTGGGAGCAGGGACAGCTTCATTGGGGATGAGTTGTCTATGTGTATTTATTCACCCCCACCTCCCTAGTGATAGCTGTAAAGGTAGCTTGCAAGTCAGAGCTCTGGGGTGCTCAGGGGAAGCTGGAGGATGTGTCTGTGTGTGTCAGACAGGTGTGCAGGCAGGTATGTCACATCTGGATGCCCTAAGTGCTGGAACACATCTGCCCCTCAAGGATCTGCAGTCCCATTTTGGTGAGCAGGACATGGCAGGAGGTCACTCCAGGAAGAGAGATCTCTTCCCTGCCCAGGGGATGCACAGTGGAGCAAACCTTACCCAGCACCAGTGGCCAGGGTTCCCAAGGGAAAGAAAGGCAGCAGTCCCCAAGGACAGAGGTGATGAGCTTTTTAATAATCTTCTTGTTCTCTTCACCAGGTTCAGAAGCAAGATGACAGCAGCTGGTTTTACTATCTCAGGGAAAGACCACCCCATCTGTCCGGTCATGCTGGGGGATGCTCGGCTGGCTTCAGTCATGGCTGAGGACATGCTGAACAGAGGTGAACCGGGGGGAGAGCTCTGTGTGCAGACACATTTCCCTGAGGGAAGGGACAGTTGTTAGTGGTGCCACCACCAGTGCTCCTCCAGAGGATGTTCCTGCATGAAATCTCCAATTTAAGTCATCATAAGGAACTCTTCCACTCTCCAGCTGCAAACATCCTCCTGGTCTCCCCCAGATGTTTCTTCTTTTTCTATTGGGGAGGGGATTTAGATTGATGCTCTTGTCCTGCCATGCTGGACTCCATCCCCAGTTACTGGCCCTAACCCTCATTTCCATGCTTGGGAGAAGATGGCACTTGAAAACCCTGAAGGCTGGAAGTGGGAGAGGGGAGGAAAGATCCAAAAGCCCTCCTATCAGCCAGTACCCATCAACCTGCCTCTCTCCCCCCCAGCCAGTTCAGACTCTCCCTATGTTTCCTTCTCAGGCATTTATGTCATTGGATTCAGCTACCCCGTGGTCCCCAAGGGAAAGGCCCGCATTCAGGTCCAGATCTCAGCCGTGCACAGTGACGAGGACATCGATCGCTGTGTGGATGCCTTCACCGAGGTGGGACGGAAACACGGAGCGCTGCGTTGAGGGGCCAGCAAACACCTCCTCCGGCACCATCCCTGCCCACAACCAAGTGCCTCTGCCGGGGGGAAAAGGCTTGAGCAGCATGCTGCCAAAAGCAGGACTGATCCTCAAGGCATGGCAGCCTGTGGGAGGCCGTGGCTGTTGCAGCGTGCTGGCAGTAGCACTGGCAGCTAGCTCTTGTGTCATTAAAGATGTCCTGCAATGCAGCGGGTATTTGTCTGCCTCTTGTTTTCTCATTCAGGAGCTGCACCCAATCCCCATCCTCTTGTGCTGTGACCACACACTCTATCTTCCCTGAAGCCTCAGTCCAGATGCTGAAGCACTGCAGTTCCTGTTCTCTCCTGCTGATGGAAATACAGCGTTGCTGGTGTGCCTTGAGGTTGCTTGCTTCCTCTCTGCTCTCCTGTGGGTCCAGCAGCATCACTGGCGGATCTGCCTGCTGCAATTCCCCACCAAGGCAGGCGTATTTCCCAAGCCCTTTGCAACCCGTGCCACCAGCATCTGGTTAGGGAAAGAGGACATGGGCCAGCCAAAACTCCAGTGTTTCCTTCTCTCCTTCTCACTCTCAGGGGTTAGATGTGAGGCTTGCTTGGTCCCCAGGACCAGCTATAAGGCTTTGCCAATTGCTATGGTGCTCCCAAAACCGCCCTGGGAATGGCATCTTGCCCCAGAGAGGCCATCGGGCAGTGGGCATGCAGCATGGCAAGAGGGTCTGTGTCAGCCAGGGGCAGGGCAGGGGACAGAAACCTGTAATTTTCCTCCATCAGGCAGGAATCTCTGGATTTTTTCCTCCAAGCTGTGTTGATGTAGCATTTGAGCATTCAAGCAGGAACAAGCAGTGGGTCCTGGGCATCTGACAGGATTGCTTTGTTTGCATGTTTTGCTCCAGAAGTCATGTGTGTCCTGCCACCTGCCCATGTGCTGAATGAGTAGCTGTAGCTGGGGACAGATTCCCACTGAAATGGAGCGTGCTGTGCCTGGGTGCTGCTGGAGCACTACTGGGTCACATCAGCAAAGACCTGCTCTGAAATTGCTACATGCCTCTGGGCAGTCGGAGAGTGAGCTACAGGGCGATAGCATGTCTGACCTGAACCAGAGTAACTGCAGAAGAATATAGGAGTTAATCCAGGGCTGCAGAGGGCAGGGGAGAAATGCGTTTTTGATAGGGCTGCAACCAGACCTTGTTAGAACAGCTGGTAGCATAACTGCTGATTTTGTTTAATTTGCCTGCTGATAAACTATGATATGGAGTTCCCTTTCTGTGGCACCAGACACACTCGCAGTGCTGCAAACCCTTTTCAACAAGCAGTATTTTGGCACGGGGAATGTAGTGGGGAAAGGGCAGGGGGATGTGCTCAGGCCCCTCTTGCAACCTGAGAGGTGAAGAGATGAAGCTTCAGCCAGATGGGCTCTGGTACAGGGGGTTAAAACCCTAAACTGAATCACTGCTGTTTTAAGCCCAGTGCACGTGCACCCCCCCTTTGCTCCCACCTACCTGCACACCTCCATTGCACACCTGTACCATGCTCCCTAGCACCTCTCTCCTGCTGGTCCCCAGCCCTGGTCTCCCCCTCTCCCCTGACCTTCTGCAGGTTGCCCTGCTGTTGTCTCAGCTCTGCTCAGGGCAGCCAACCCAAGCAGTTTAACCCTGCTCCAGCTTTGAAGTCCTCCTGAATGGCAGAACAGCCATACAGATGTCTTGCTGCTCAGCTGCAAGCCAGAGCAGCAGCAGCCTCCCTCCCGCGATACACACAATTGTTCTTGTGTGCACATGTGGGCTCCCCCCTTTTCCTCCTCCTCGTCTCACCAGGCGCACTGACCTCCCTCTCCCCTCCGTATCGCTCAGGCCTCTCGGCAGCCAACTCCCTGCACTCTGTTCTGCATCTCTGCCTGCTTCAAGGCCAGGCTCTGCCGCAGACTGTGGGGCTGTCTGGGGAGCAGACTGGGAAACGCTGGAGCCCTGGGAAAGCAGGAGGGTCAGATGATGGCACCGTGGAAATGAGTAATGCAGAGCTCATCAGCTGCAGGCACCACGCTAATATTGCTATCCCAGGCAAAGCCTCCAGCTCTTTATTTCTTAAAGGCCTCCCAGCCTAGATCTGATCTACAGCTCTATGCAGCTTTTAGCCCAGAAGGCAAAGGATGTTTTGCTGAGTGGAATGTAGAGGCAGACACCGCTTTTCAAGGATGTTCCCAGCCTGGGCTCCCTGACCTACCTCAGACCTTATGTGCTACTCTGACAGTCCCAAATCTGGAGCTGTCACCCTCTACATCATGGGATAGGTGGGGCATTCATGTATCTTACCCAAAGCAGAAGACTGTCCTATCCTGTCCCATTTCCATATGCACCCAGCCCTACAGATGCTTCCAGCCTTGGGTCCCTGCCCACTTCTATCCTTGTTAGACTGCCTCGTTGCAGTCCCAAAACTGCCCCTCTGCCCCCTGATGCCCTGTAGCTTCTCTACCCACCACTGATTCCACCTCGAGCTGTGACCCCCTTCCCTCTAGTCCTTCCCTGCTGACATTCCCCTGCCCTCGCTCCCTTGCCTGCTGCCCTACCCAGGCAGACAGGGATGCTCCAGCTTGGACTGAGCCAGCTGGGGCTGATGCAAACAGGGTCTGAGCCTGCTGTTTGGTGCCACAATTTTCCCATGCCTCATCCTTTGCTGGAGATAAATGCTGCACACAGGCCTCCACTGGTGCTAATGCCTGCCTGCAGTGGGTGAGGGGCGAAGCAGCTACATACAACCCAGGGGTTTTGGCAAGAAAGAGCAATGACAGCAGCCGTCCCCACTTCCTTTCTGGAGGTTTATTTCTCCGTTTGGGGATTCCCCCCAGATCTGAGGGTGAATCCAGGCAGACTCTTGCCTTTTCAGGCCTTTTTGGCTGCAAGAACAAGTACCAGGAGGTCCCTCCGTAGCCCCCTGCAGCCCCCTCAGCGGCAGGAACACTTGCAGGCAGCCACAACGGGGTAGGGGATCTGTCGCCAGGTGCAGTTTGGTGGGCCAGGGTGCTGGGGTACCCAGCAGTGCCAGGCCAGCAGCTTGATGTGAGTGAGCTGTGTGGGGCGGCAGGTCATGCCAGGGGGCCAGGAGCAGCCAGGGGGTCCGGTGTCACAAGCGGTGTGGCGCACCCAGCGGGGCCAGAAGACAGGTCCCAGGTCGACCCAGGTGGAGGTGAGGCGGCAGGTAGCCTGTTCCACCAGCCACTGCCGCAGGCGGCGGGCCAGGACCCCCCGCAGCTCAGGGGGCAACCCTGGGCCGGGGGGCAGCAGGCTGGGCAGCTCCAGCCCCTCCACCTCTCGCCACAGCTTGCGGCGATAGCGCCCAGCACCCTCTGCCAGGTCCCTGCTCATGGACTCCAGGTTCTCCTCGAGGATGCTGCTGTTGCGACCTCGGGGCTCCTCAGTCGCCATCCAGAAGGGGTCGAAGGCTGAGCCCAGGAGTCGTCGCAGCCGCCCGGGGCGCAGGTGCCGGGGCTTGGGGGAGTAGCGGTAATCCTCAGGGGACAGCGAGAGGCTGTAGGGCCGCACTGGGGCTGAGGGGCGACCACGTAGCAGGTGGGCAGTGGGGTCAGCAGTGCTGGACAGTGTCGGTGGCAGGTCCTGAGGTTCCTCCAGAGGCGGTGGTGGGCCTGGGATGCCCAGTGCTGGTAGCAGGCAGAGGAGGAGGAGGAGGAGGCAGCGGCGGTGTGGTCCCTCCATGGTGAGCAGCTCTGTGGCAGGGTGCAGGCTTGTCATCTGCTGCATCCCCTGGGTTATCACCACGTCCCAAGGCATGCCCTTCCCCTTTTCCCTGGTTACAGCAGCTGATAGTGAGCTGGCAGGTCACCATGCTCCCTTCTGCTACAGGGGCATGTGGGATGGAGAGGTTGTATGATCCCTCCTGCCAGGCCAAGGGGTTCCACTGAGCCCAGAGGGGTATCAGGGCTGCTGTGGAGGGGAGAAAGGGCCAGCACCTCCTTCTCCGCATCCTGCTCCATCATTGGAAAAGGCGCCCAGACCTTCCCAGTGAAGGGAAACTGAGTCTTGCTGGGAAAAGATCACAAAGCTGCACTCTCAGTCTTAGCATACCTGTAAAGTCCTCAGGATACAGGTCCTGTCACCAGGGTGGACATGGCAATAGGGTAGCAGGACAGGAGAGCTGTGTGGGTCACTGTCATCTCTTGGCACATCAGCTAGCATCCATGCTGTCCCAGGCAACTGTGATGGAGCTGAACATCTGGAGATGGAACCTTCCTTGATAGAACCTCCTCACTCTGCAGCACTGGTGGCGTGCAGGTCTGAGCTGGATGGAAACCAAAACCTGCATTCTCCCCCTTCCCCAGATCAGACATTGTGGGAGAGGCTCAATCTGCTCAGAGCCATGCTATTAACAATTATTATTAACAGCTAGTAATAACAATTAATTGCTCACGCTCCAGAGGGTTTAGGGTCCTATCCCAAAGACAGGGCAGGGACCAGGCTGTATTCATGTTCCCTGGAGGTGTTGGATAACACATCCTGAATATCCAGCACTGAGGAGTGGCCACTGGGGTCCATGGGACCCTTCCCCCCTCCATCCTCCCTCTCCCACCAGAAAGTAGTGGGTTTTTTCTCTGCCACTCCCTCCTCACTGGAACAGGGAGCAGCTGAGCCTGCAGGAAAGCTGGGCAGAGAGGAGTTAACTCCAAACCCAACCTCAGAGAAAGGGGAAAAAAAAATCAACACAGATCTATGGATCAGCAGCAAGAGCAGAGGGAGGGGAAAAAGGGGGAGACAGAGAGAAAGGAGAGGAGTTCCAGAAGGAGACAGAGCAGAGCTGGTGGTAGGCAGGGGAAGGCAGCGGAGCACCAGGCAGGAGTGACTGGGGTGACCAAGCTGCCTGGATAAACTCTTTGGTAGTCTGCATCCTCCTTGTCACCATTACCTGGGCTGGACCAGAGGTCTCCCCCTCCCCAAGCGAGTGGCAAAGCTCCAGGCCCTTCCTTGAAAAGGTGAGTACTGGCTTCCCAAGCTGAGAGGTGGCCTCAGGCTCGCTGAGCAGAGACACCCTGGTGCCCATGCATGCCCAGAGGGAGGCCGGGCTCCTCTGCTCCAGTGAGGAGATCTCATGGGGCCAGATGGATAGCTATCAGTAGGACAGAGGGGACAGAAGAGCCAGAGAGGCAGAGAAAGTCTTTTGGTGTGATATACATAGGAGCTGGGAAAGAGAAGTGGTGTGAGCTGAGACATGGGGGAGCATGGGGTGAAGGAGCTTGCATGACCCAAAACAGAGTTAATTGAATGTCAACAGCAGCTAGATAAATGGTGTCTTTCTCTCACAGTTACTGCTCAGAGAAGGACAATTTGTTCTAGTGATAGCAAACAAGGGGAAGGTTCGTTTGGAGATAGGCTGTTGGCACTCTCTGCCTGAGTGCAGTGTTACGCAGGGCAGGAGAAAGTTTTGCAGTAAATCACAATACCTTGAGCTGCGGTAACAACACGCTTCTCTGCAATGATCATCGTGTGGTATTTCAGGCAGCTCCTCATGTAGCTGCCACCATCCAGCCCATTACCACCTCTCAGTATCGTGAAAAGACGCCCTTAATTGCCTCTCCTCTGTGGAGCATAGCTACTGCACAGGGAGCAAGGAGCAGCCAGCTCTGGAGCGGAGGTGGCCCCAGCTTAAGGAGTTCCCTTGTGAGAAGAGTATGTTGGGGTGCTGCTGCTGTGGGGTGTGATCCAGGCATCAGGTCCCTGCTGACGGAGGCGGCACAGCCCTGGGCTGAGTGTGCCAGGATCACTTGCAGCCCATGGGAGCCCCCTTCCTCATGGCCTCCTGGACAAGCCTGGTTGAATACCAGCCAGGGTTTAGACTTGCCAAAGCTAGCAATCCCAAGAGGTTTAGCAGCTTTGGGACTGTAGGAGGAATATAGTGGAGGCCAGGTGGCAGGGTAGCGGAGACCCTTTGGGGGGCTGGGAGCACAGGAGATGCTGTGGTGGGAATGTGAATCTGGGCTGGAGAAAAGGGCTTCAGCTCTGCTCAAGCCAGGTGTGTGCTAACTGATCCCAACAACATTCTTGCCAGCAACATCATGGGGATCTTGGTGTCATCATTTAACCAGCTGGTTGAGATTGGCATCTCTGGGAGAAACATGGGTGTCAAAGGCTGGGATCAGGCACCTTAGGGCTTTCTCTCTTTCTCCCCATGCAGGTCCCCACGGTCAGGTGGGGAGATGCCAGAGGGCTGGAACATCTCTTCTAATAGACTGGAGCTTCAAGCAGCAGGGATTATTGTACCCATCATCTTCTCCCTCATCTTCCTCGTGGGTACTGTGGGGAATGGGCTGGTGCTGGCTGTGCTGCTGCAGAATGGCCAAGTCAAGTACACCACCACCAACCTCTTCATCCTTAACCTGGCTGTGGCTGACCTGTGCTTCATTATCTGCTGTGTCCCTTTCCAGGCCACCATTTACACCTTGGATGGGTGGCTCTTTGGGGCCTTTGCCTGCAAGGCTGTGCATTTCCTGATCTACCTCACCATGTATGCCAGCAGCTTTACCCTGGCTGCCGTCTCCATTGACAGGTAAGTCTCCCCTTCTCTTTGAGTCTCTCAGCTCAGAGACAATGCGTTTGCCACCCCTGAGCTAAGAGGTGGGAGAAAGGCTGCCCTGTTGAGTGTCCTGTAAGAAGCAGCTGGGTTTCTCCAGGGGCAGAGCCAGCAAAGCCAGCTCCCCATGTCCTTGTCCTCCACAAAGCCAAACTCTCAGCTTGATTACTGGCTCTCACTTGGGAAGGAGGAATGTCTACCATGCGTAACCAAGAACAGTAAAAGCACTGGGACAGCAACACACCTCAGAGGAGACAGTAGAGCCTTGCTCCTGTCCTTCCTTTCCCTGGTTCAGGAGTCACACTGCTTGCCCTTCCTGAGCTAGTGCAGCAGAGTGGATGATGGAAATCCCAGCCTCACTGTTAGAATGACCCTGACATAGTTGTGAATTCACTGTAACCCTCACTCCCAAGATGTGTGGGAGGGGAGTGATGAGTGCCTGCATGGGTAGGGGTGCACAGATGGCAGCCCCACAGAGCAGGAGAAATACCTCATCTCACCCATCCTTCTCCTTCCCCTCCTTGGCAGGTACTTGGCCATTCGCTATCCACTGAAGTCCCGTGACCTCCGCACCTCCCAAAACGCAGGAGTGGCCATTGCAGTAATCTGGTCACTGTCACTGCTCTTCGCAGGGCCTTACCTCAGTTACTACCAGATAATCCACTACCATGGTGTGCCCATCTGCGTCCCCATCTGGGAGGACCAGCGCCGAAAGGTTCTGGACATCCTCACGTTTGTCTTTGGATACCTCCTGCCTGTGACCGTGGTGAGCCTGGCATACCTTAGGACCGTCAAGTTCCTGTGGACCTCCGTAGACCCCATAGAAAGAATCTCAGAGTCCCGGAAGGCCAAGCGTAAGGTCACCAAGATGATTGTGGCTGTGGCCATCCTGTTCTGCCTCTGCTGGCTGCCCCACCACCTAGTCATCCTCTGCTTCTGGTTTGGCCACTTCCCCTTCAACCGAGCCACTTATGCTTGCCGTCTGGCTTCCCACTGCCTGTCCTACACCAACTCCTGCCTCAACCCCATTGTCTACGCCCTCATCTCCAAGCACTTCCGCAAGCATTTCAAACAGGTCTTCACCTGCCTCTTCTTCCAGAACAAGACCAGGAAGAAGAAGAAGAAGAGAGCTGGAAGAAAATTCCATATGGTCAATGTGGACAGAGGTTTCACCAACAGCACCAGAGGTTTCTGTGGAGGCAACACTGAGGCGACTCAGGTTCCAGAAGACACCAGGAAGAGGGATCATGAAGGTGCCAGTCATGCCAGAGCATGGACTCAGCAGCTTCAAGATGCCATGGTCTCTGTTAAAAAGGGGATACTGGAGGAGGAAAGTTTGGCAACAGCTTGCCATTCCCTAGACATGACCCCTCTAAGAGGAACTCAGGAGTTTCTGACTGTTCACCACATTTTCCAGCCAGTGAGTAGCCACTCTATTCCCAAACAGGCCAAATAATGTGAGGCAGAAGGGAATGGATTCAGCAGAGCCACCAAAGATCCTGTGGCAATGGTAAACCCATTGCCCCACTTGCCTTCACTCGCTGGTCCATAGCATTCACCTAGGAATGTCACAATCCACCTGACCAGATGCAGAATGGAAGGATATGGTAATGTGATGCCAAGTGACCTGAGCAACACTCCTGCAACATATTCTAAGGATTCCGTTTCCTAACTCACTGATTTTGTGCATGCTAATTTTGTGCAATGACTTGAAACTCTGAGAGGGAGGCAATCAAAATGATAATATCCTGGTAGGAAATCCAGGCTGTTAAGGTCACATCAGAGCATGGGTGGGAAGGGTGGAGTTCACAGGGACCTGAATCTGAATAGAGTAGCTGGCAGCCTCTCTTCCTGAGGGCCCCAAGTGGAGAAACATTGTCCCCTGCCCTTCTTTTTCTATGTGCCAGGGCCAGCCTTCATCCACTTCTGTCCCCTTCCCTTGCCCCTGCATCCAGATCGAAGGAACTTTGCCAATACTGACTGGTGTACAGGGAAGTCAGCTGTCTGTGCCAACAAACACAATCTTCACAACAGTCACTGCTTTTACTCAAATGACTTATACCACTGTAGGAATGATGGAAACGCTTGTGTGCAGGTACCTCTGTGTGTCTCCCCCTTGCACTGGTGGCTTCTCTGCAGTTCTAGGAGGAAGGTACCATCTGGCCAGTCTCTTCTCTCTACCCTGCCTCACCAGAAGTACTCACTGGAGGATGATTCCTAGAGCTCTGTTTCACCTGGCTTTAGCTCTTGAAAGCAGATCTTGAAGGTCACTGGCCCAATTCCTAGAGCTGCTTGAAGTTCAGAAACATTTCTTGATAG
Source organism: Empidonax traillii (assembly GCF_003031625.1). Taxonomy (NCBI): domain Eukaryota; kingdom Metazoa; phylum Chordata; class Aves; order Passeriformes; family Tyrannidae; genus Empidonax; species Empidonax traillii. The sequence goes on along the minus strand of NW_020955248.1, from coordinate 1,184,569 downwards.
CCATCCTCAGTTCTTTTTAAACAAACCCAGTAAATCCTCTTTTCATTGCATTGTTCTTACCTGATCCACACCTCTGCTTACTTTCTGTTTGCCTTTTGCAAATTCCTGAGGGATTGCTGCCTCCTCTTTGATCTTTGTTTGCTACTTGGAATTTCATCCCTTCCTTCTGGGGCTGAAGGTCCTCTGGCTCCCAGAGCAGTGACGTTATTCAGTGATATTAGCCCCACATGCACTGTTTATTCACTTGGCCAGACATTTTTTCCCTATATGATGATGCTGATGGTGAGTGAATTGATGGCTGTCATCAAAGCAAAAGAAAGTAGCCAAGCTGCAAAATGAGCTGTGGAGCCAGGTGACAATCGTGGTGAGGTAAAGGAGAAAGAAACAGGCCTGTCACACCCATGTGCACTTAGCTCAATCCTTAGTGCTCCTTTCTACATAGTGGAAATGGCTCCCAGGAGACCACGTGGTCAACACCTCTGAGCGGGTTGGGACATCTTTCAAGACTGGCCACTGTTGTGGGACAGCTGTGGGACCCATGTCCACCTGGGAGAAAAACTTTCCCCTGCTCTGTCCCTGCTGCCCCGAGCAGCTACGGAGGAACCTTTGGCTGTGGCAGCAGCTCAATGACACCCTGCAGCGGGGCCAAGAAACCTCCCAGTCGGACAGTGGGAAGTGCTGCGGGGATGGCAGGGTAGGACAAGAAATCAGAAGTTGCTGGAATTTCTCTCCTGCTTGACCTTAATAAATCTGGTAATTGCCTTCTCCTGCCTTGTTTGCTGTGTGTTGGATACAATCTCTGCTGTGCACAGGGCTGTGCAGTGTGGGTTGGAGGTGGTGTAGGCTGCATGAGCCATCTGACCACAGATTCATTAGCATGGCAGCAATTGGTTTATTTGACTTCGCAGACACTGCAGAAGTGCCCAGAAGCAGCAAAGCTGAGGGTTTTAATATGACTCCAATGCTGCTGATGTTGAAGAGAGTCATAGGAGGAGACAGAAGCAGAGAGGGGGAAAGGAAGGGATGGTGAGAGTACACGGTGGAGGGGGTGGGGGAATACAAATGAGAAATGTGTGGGGCTGGGTGAGAGCCATCTCCAGGGACAGAAAGTGGTGGTGAGAAGGCAGAGCAAAGTGAGGGGCTACAAGCAGAGGGCAAAAGGGTGGACAAGAGGGCATGAGGGAGGTGGGAAGCAATGTGCTGGCAGAGCACTCATGTTTGGGTGGGAGACTTTTCCCCACACCAGCAGTGTCCTGCTGCTCCAGAGCTGGGGTGAACTTCACTTGGCATTGCTGGGACTCCAGTCTCACAGCAGCTTTCTCCAGCGTTTTTCTGCATCATCAGGCTGCCAGAGAAGCCCCTGAAAACAATGTCCAAGCAAGGCCTTTGATCAGTCTAGTGCACCTGGGAGGGAGGGGGCTGGTGGGATTTGCATTGCTGCAATGCTGTGGTTTGCTGTGGTGCCTGGCAGAGCCAGGTCTGAGCGTGTGGCTGACCTCACACAGCTCCTGTTTTGTCACATGGCCATGACATGAGTCATGAGAAGGGAGGGGGACCAAGCAGGATACTCAGCTTTCCCAGTGTGCCAAGTCCATGTGCTGCAGGTGACTGCAGCCACCCAAGGCCACCCTCTGCTGGATGAGATAGTTTTGCTCTGGAAACACAAGGTGTGTGATGCCACCTGACTTGCAAGTGTGAGCAAGACAGATCCTATCTGCCAGCACAGACCTGAGCCCTTGAGCCTCAGTCCTGTGGCCTGGGAGATTTGGTGATATTTAGAGGAAAACCAGAAAGAAGCCCTAGAAAGGGTCTAGAGAGGCAAAAAAGAAATCTCCGTTAGCATCACAGTTTCTGTGATGACAAGGGTTTTGCTTTCCTCCAGGATCATCAGACCCACACCTTATCCCCACTGAGATGGTTTTATGTTAGCAGTGAGAGATGAGGTCTCTCATTCAGACCCACTAAACTGAGTGCAAGTCCCCCAGAGCTCCTCAGCCACCACAGTCCTGTGGCCATGTCTGAGATGTCATCACCCCAGTTCAATATTCACAGTAAACTTTAGGTGACTGCAACAGCCCTCCTCTTCCTTAATTGTAAATGGCATTCAATTAGTGCTGTATGGATCCTGAGTATGTAACTCTTAACATGAGGTAGATCTGCACTCATAATTTCTTAAGAGCAGGTTGAAAGAGGGAAAGCTTGGCAAAAAATGTTTAGGGAAAGCAGTGACATTGTGGGAAACACAGACTTCCACACTGAAAGATGGGAAACAATGACAGATTGTCACTGCACCAGTAGGTTTCAGAATGAACACCATTGCCCTGAACAAGGCAGGTCATTCTCTTTCCACAGCAGTTCACTTTCCTACATCCCATTGCCCACAGCCAGCATGTGCATGGAAACATCCCTCCCAGCAAAACCCTGCGGGTTGACTTTCCAGGTGGAGACACAAGGACTGGGTGCTACAGCAGACTCTCTAGCCTGGAAATCTGGAGGGACCGCACTTCTCTCTTTCTAGCTGGCAGAGAGGAGAGAGATCATCATTGGGAGCCAATTGCCAGCATGAGGCTGCATCAAATGCAGAGTTGCAGCCCCATCATGGTGTCCTGCTGTGCAGCCCCATCGGTGGTGTCCTGAGCCCTGCATGGACTGCAGAATCTGCTGGTGTCCTCACTTGTCTCGATGCATGGTACTGGAGCTTGTGTCAAAAGTAAAGGTGTTTTGGTCCCAGCAGTGCCCTGCAACGCTGTCAGTGCTGTAGATGTTGTGCGGCAGGGCTGGGTGACATCAGGCAGCTTGCAGAGCTGTGACGTGTGTGAGCAGAGCCACAATCTCCCCCTTATTTCTCTTCGCTTTCTGTTCCCTACTTCCATTTGTGTAAATCTTTCCTTATTGCTTTGTCCTGCCTGCTCTTAAATTCCCAGGTGACGTGGTATTTCTAACGCTTGCTGAAGCTGTTGTACCCCTTGCTGGAGCTCAGCTCCAAGGACACCCCTTTTTCTGTGTGGAGGCCAGCTGAAGAGCTGTGCTGGGAATTAGTTTTCTTTTCCATTCAAGCACTTGATGATGCTTTCTGCACTTCGAGCCTCCCTCACCTCCTATCCCTGTTTGCGATTCTCCCACCTCCCTCCCTCTGTGATGGCTAACACTCCTCTGCAGTTGATGCTCTTTAGAAACATGTCCAGATTGCCTTACCCACCTTCCTGGGACAGCAAGTTCTACAGCCACCCTTTGCACACGATGCCATGGCTGGTGGCCAGCTCACATGGCTCAACACACCTCTGGACAACACAAATACATACATCATTTCTACAGGTGAAGATTCACTACACAGCCTAAAGCACTGGAGGGAGAAGGGAACAGGAGTCAGGAGGTGATGTGGCACAGCTGGATGCTTCCTGTTTTTGCCTAGATGCAGCTGGGCTGTTTCTCACCCCTGATCCTGCTCCTCCTGGTCTCAGCTTGCAAAGGAAGCGGATCAGCTCAGAACTGACTGCTGCACATGGGGGTGAAGCCTAAATAAAACAGGACAGAGAAGACAAGGAAGACCTTGAGGAGAAGCTGCATTCAACATAAGTGGCTGCAAGCCCTGGACCCCTTCCCTAAGCTCTGCCTGGTGCTAAGCCCTGATTTTGGGGAGCACGTGAGCAGGATGGGCAGGCACTGAGTCTCGGTGGGGAAGGCTCTGGAGCCAGGAGGGAATTCCTGTCTGCCCAGTAACAGCATACATGCTCCAACCGGTTTCTCAGCTCAAAAGCAGAGGCGAAACAAAGATGTCACATCCTTGATAGATTTAATTAAAGCTGAGGGAGCTTGATTGCTGCTTTCCACGCAGCCTTCCCTCCAGACTGATTAGCATTCTGAAGTCTCTGCTCCCAGCTTCTTGCCTTAATTAATGACTCCTTGCTTGTATTTTCTTTCCTGCTTGTCATCACCCAGGCTGAAGAGATCATCTTTAACCCTGCATAGGCTAGTTTGCCACATTAGCCGAGTACTGCTGTTCCAAGAGCTGAAACAGAGATGAAATGGGAGAGGTGTGAGCAGGTTGGGGCTTTGCAGCTGGTGGTCAGCACCATCTCCTGTCTGTGGAGCAACTCAGTCCTGCCAACTGCGCACTGGTTCTGCTGTCTGGCATCTCCCTGGCATGTGGGACATGAGCCTAACACTGCTGGGAGGTGTCAGACCCAGGTGCCAAGAAGCTCATCCTGCTTATACCCCTGTGTGCAAATCTGGCAGTCCCAAGTGAAAATTCTGGTTACTTGCTTTTGGATTTAGCTGCTGGTTCCTAATCCACAATCAGCCTTAGCAGCTTGACAGCTGATTATGTTTTCCAACAACAACATGCCATCTTCCCTTCTCAGAGCTTTCAGAAAAAAAACAAAGAAATGCTGTTTGCCATAACTCTTTTATCAGCTTCCTAATCAAAACTTACTGACTCTTCCACCTACTCACCCCCTGAGCCCTCAGCTGCCTAGGGCTGCTCTCCCATGTGGGCCAGGCACACCACATGAAGAAGGCATCTTTCTGTAAGTACCTTTCTGTGAGAAGAGATCTATCTTGCTCACACAGTGAGCAGAGCAAGCAGATGAAAGGGTGGGAGGTTTCCCAGAGATGCTTCATGGGGTTTATCAGAGATGCTTCATTGGGCTTCCTTAGCAGCATAGGTAATTGCAGTGCTGGATTCGACGTGTGCTAGAAAGGCAAAGGTGGAGGAAATAAAGGAGTTCAGAAGTCAGAGATTAATTATTTTAGCTGCTGAAGAGCTGAACAAATTCTTGATGTTCACATACGTTACAGTGTGTGCTTCCTATTCGCTTGCATGGGCGAGTGGCTGCTTCAGAGAAAGGCCTTTTGCTTAGTAACATCCACATGGCTTTGCTGGGAGGCTTTGCTCAGGGCTGTTGCTTTTGCTGTGAGTCCTCAGTGAGACACAGGCAGGTTTTCAGTCTTCACTTGTTTGGATGAGCCAGATTCTCAAGCTGGCTGGTTTTGGTTACATCATACAGTACAGCAGCAGCTGCAGAGCCAGGGAGGTTGCTGCTGGGTTCAGTGGCTGGGGATTCAGAATGTCCCTGCAGTGCTGTGAATGAGGAGGGGAAATGGAAGGTATTTGGAGGTCAGGTAGTGGTGAGGGGGAAGCAAGGCCTAGAGTCAAGTCCCAGTTGATATCACGGCCCTGAGGACCAGGATACATCATCACTCAGGAAGGGATCTGGGAGGTGCGTTTGATGGTGTAGCACAAAGAAAATGAGGAGGTTGAACTGATTATAATGGCAAAACAAATAGCAGAGGAAAACTTGTGCTGTTGTTTCTATTGTCCATTACTGCAGCAGACACCGCTGGAAGATGCAGAAAGCTGCCACCAGCCTCATGGGTTGTGCTGGGAAATATATGCACGGAAATCTGTGGCCCAGGGTGCAAGGACAGAGGGAATAGCTGCTGGGAGAAGCTGAAGTTTCTAGGCCAGGAGCAGCAAAAAAAAACCAGACAGTGACAGTGAACAGCTCTTGGCAGTGTGAAGCCACCTTCTCCTCCTCCCCCAGAACCTCTTCTTTCGTTCTTTCTCTCCCTAGCACCTAACTTGTTCTAGATACAGCTGCTGAGCATGAATGGCTGATGCAAAGAAACATAAAACTTTTTTCCATCCAGTGCCAAACAAGTGATATGGCTCTCAGCAGTCCAGTGCTTCAGCCGTGAGGCAGGAAAGCAGAACTAACTGCAGTGATCCGCAGAATGTGATTCCTACATGATGCAGTTTTTTCCCCACTGAAAACCAGATGCCCTTTTCTCTTTCTTACCTGGTGTTACTGTTAAAGCAGAGGCAAAACTTCCCAAAACCCTGTTCGTTTTATTATTGATTGTGCTGCCTCTCCTCCCGTGGAGGGAGCAGTGCTGCACAAGAAGCAAGATAATTGCTCTTGGCTGTCTGCAGCACCCCCACCTTTCCCCTGTCAGGAGCTGTTATGAAAAAAACAGCACCAGGCGAGACAAAGGCTTGGAGAGCTGCGGATGAGATCACGTGAGCTGAGGCTAAAAGCTTCACTCTGAGTCCCAGCTAGATGTATTCCTGTTTTGAGGTAAGCTTCCAAGAGGTGTCTAGTTAGCAGACAACATCAGCAACTAAAGTAACTGCAGGGTTAAAGAGCATTTCAGCCACTTGCTCTTTGAGCACCTTAATGGTCTCCTCAGCAACAAGGCTGTTGAGGGCAGAAATGCTGACAGCTGAGTGTATATGGACACCAAGACCAGGCTGTGAAGACAGGAAGAAATAGGGAAGTAAAGACTGGACATGAAAGTCACCTGCTCCTCACACAGGGATCACACTGGAAATTCTCTGCACTGCCCAGAAGTCCCTCCCCAGCCCCTCATCCCTTTGCTGTCTCTTCACAGCACAGCCATTTTATCTAGCATGGGGCAAGGCACAAATTCAGCCACCACCTCCCCACCAGCTCCACACTTTTCCAAGAGTGCAGAAGTACTCCTGCTGAGATTCTCTGTCCTCTATTTGTTGGGTTTCACAGCAACTGCCTAGATTTAAAGTTTGGATTTCTTGGCTGTGGGAGTCAGGATCAGAAAAGGTCAGTCAGAAACCATGTACTTCGATCTGCAAACAGAGCAGTGTTTGAATTCAAACAACTTTGTGTTGTCGCTTCTGATTTTGGAACCAGCTATGAGAGTAGCAATTACCAAGTCCAGTGCTGCGTGTGGGGCCTGGAACACATGGCAAAGAAAGAGAAATGGGCTGCTCTGAAAGACAGAACAGGATTTTATTGAACTTTAAAATACAAAAACGTCAGATTGTCTCCCACCTCCTCAGCATCCTTCCCATCCAGCACATCATAATGAAGTGCCACTATTCACAGTGACAGCTCCAGCCCAACCACAAGACTGCTGGCCCCAGTCATGTCCTCCAGCACCTCATGGATGAACCCATTTAAAAGCCATGCCTATTTCTGGTATCTCAGCTTTGAACACAGAGGTCCACTTAACCTCTTCCTCGACAAGAGGTAGATATCAGAGAGCATGCTGACCTAAAGGTCTCTGAAGAATGCTCCAAACTGTGGCTGTTGCAATTTAAGCTGAATCCTAATAAGGAACTCTTCCCAAGCTGCGGGATGGGTATGGCTACCAGCACTACCATGGTGTGGTACACAGGTGGGAACTCAGATTACTACTGGGCATGTTCCTGTTACTCTGCTGCTGTTAGCATCCTATCAATGGGATTTCACGATCCTTGCTCCAAAACAAAGCAATCTAAATCTTCATTACTAACCACAGGGGAAGAAGTGAGAGAGCAGTAAAATCAATTCACAGCCCAGCTTCATCACTTCAGACTCACAGCAGAAGTCATTATTTGTTTCTCACACTGCACTTAAGGCTCTCCATGACAAGCAAGAAACATAGGATGGCTGAGCAGTGGGTTTGGTACTGCTCCATCCCAGCCCAATAATATGGCTGCATGCGCAACACCTCCTGTCACAACTGGACCTCTTGCCTGAGACTGCCAGTAACAGGAAACACAAAAGTCAGTTATGGTGGGGTTTTCTTCTGCAAGGTGTATATGTCTACCTAAAACTGTGTTAAGATTGTCACCCCCCACAAACCTTATTCTTGCATCAGGGCAGCTCTGACTTGCTAGCTGTGTACCTGGGTATTTTTTGCAAGTGTTACACTGCAGTATCTAAGCACTAACTTGCAGCAGTGATTTAAAAAATGAGGCCAGTGAAAGCTGTTAGTCTAGTGATGAAAAGCTTTGTATCCCATTTGTAACCAGACAGATTCTCTGCCCTCTGACCACAGGCTCCGGGGAAGGTGAGGATTAAGCCTCCCTGCACGTCTCTCAAGTCAGTATGTTTGCTCAGCTGCTAGCATGCAGAATTAAGCGTGTGTACTTCTCACAGCACAAAGCCTTCTGTTGTCCAAGGTATTCACTTTCTCCCTCATGTAATTGAGCAATATGGAGGCGGCAAAAAGTGCCTGTTCCAAGCATTTCTTTGATGCTGGTCAGCTGTAGTCAGGGCTGGTGACTGCACATGCCATCGGCCACCACCTACATTGAGCTGAAGTACTTAGGAGAAGGCAAAATATCTCTGGAAAAGGTATCCTATTCATCACCAGCCCATCTGATAAAAAGTAGAGCAGCTCTTTTACCCCAAAGTCACAGCTGCAGCACTGTTGTCTGTTGCCTCTGTTGTCCAAAGCCTGCTGCCTCCCTATGAGGCAGCTGTGGCAGCATCAGCAGGAACAGTCTGAGCACCACTGGAGAGTCAGTCTGGCAGGAAAGGCCGCTGGCAGCAATGTTTATTCAGCGATCTGGGAAGCAAGCTTCAGCTTCCTTTTTTTTCTTTCTAAGGCTTCTCCTGCTGCATCAGAAAGATGATTTGGAAGCCCATTACCTGTTCTCCATCTTCTGCATCTGCAGGCTGAGCGACGTGAAGCTGGCCAGGAGGTCTGTAACCTCGTCCACCTGACAGAAGAACACATCTGGCTGTCAGGCAGGGGAATGCAGCTGTGCAGCCACTCACCACGACAGAACAAACCCCAACACAGCAGGAATCACCCCTGAACTAGGATTGCCAGTAATGCTCGTGCTGAGCTTATGCTAGGACAGGATGCCTTTGGTCCCAACAATCACGTAGAAGGGCTCTTATGATCCAAAAGCCCTAACATGAGGCAACGGGAGCTCTCCCCATTCCTCAGGCGGTCGATGCTTGACCTCCACCCTGTGTGATTTAACCAGTTTTTAAAATAAAAGCATGTTGCTGCATTACCCAAAACTCAGTGGTATCAGGGCTGTTTCCTCTAAGCCTGTTTCTAAGGGCCAATCCTCTGTAAGAAAAACAACAAACAGGCCCTGCAACCCAGTGTGGTTGTGCTGATCCTGGCCTTAAAATGACTGTGCCCTCAGCCCATCTGATGTTCAGCTTCTCTCCTGAGCTGTTAGGCACAGTAATGCTTTCTGCATTTTGAATTCCAACCTAAAGGAATACCATGAGTCATCACATAACCTGCCCGCTTGACCCAGTGTGAACAAGAACCATAACCGTGTCTTCAGTGTCTCCCACTGCTCATGTAGTTGCATTCTCCCACACACAGGAGCCACAACACAAGGTGAGTCACAGTAGCTCAACGTTGCCTACCTGCTCCTTTGTGCTTGTCATCTGTAACCTGGAACAGAGATCATCCAGCTGTTCCTTCTGCTCATGCCTCCCCAAACGGTCCAGGTATTCCCGCAACATCTGGATAATCTGAAACCAAGAGGCATAAGAGGCAAATATCAGAGAGTTACACTAGGCTGGGGCATTTTTCAAAGAAAAATTGAATTGCAGTTAAATCACCAAGCACATAGCCTTGATGCTGCATCCTGTGGCAGCATATGTGATCCTTAGAGAAGAACACATGCAAAGCAACTGCATGGCACTAATGGCAGCACAAGAGCCCAGTGAGTCACCAGAGGCATTCATGAGCCACAGACACAGATCAGTTGTAATCCTTGTGTCTGGTTTAGGAAAACAGGAAAGAGAGACAGGCCCAGCTGAAGCAGCATAAGGTCTAGCCCCAAAAGCACCAAGCTTTTCTTTATGGCTAGCTAGCTTCCCTCACTGTGAGGAGCAGGGACTTCCTAGTCCAGCAGTATCTGCTTGTGTATAGGGAGTGAAAATCCTTGTGGCTCCTATAAGGCTCCTGACATGAGGCCCATGCCCTGTGCATTTGTAACCCCGCAACTGCTTTCCTATTTCCATGGCTCCACATATTGGAGCAGGGTAGACTGTGCTACAAATACAGAGTCCCTGCATATATACATCATAGCTATAGCCTCATGCTGCGGTCCCTCTCCTGCCACAAGGCATCTGTCTTACATGGTGGTAGAAGAAAAGGAGTGCTCCTTAAAGTCCAAGAATTAAGATATTGGCCTATCAGAACCAAGGGAGGTCCTGCAAAAATTTAGAGTAGACACTGGGAAAAAGGAAGGTCTCTGAAAATGGAAGGGAAAGTCAAACTCTCCCCACAGTGGTTAAGAACCTACAGACAGGTATTTAAATAAAAGGTGTGGGATGCTGCCAGGGGCTGCACCAACTTACCAGAACATGGCACTGTTTCTTTTACCTGTTTCACTTCCAGGCGTACGGCCTCCAGGCTGTGGGACAGTCCTTCCTGCAGGATGTTCAGCTTTGATTTAGCGAGGTGCAGTGGCGTTCTGCCGGCTCGATCCAAGGCGTCAACTCTGGCCCCTGCAAGATGCACGAGCAAGGACAGAAAGTGAGATTTGTTGTCAAGATCTGGTGTCCCTGGGGAGTATCAACAGGGCAGGCAGGAAAGGGACAGGCTGTAATTGTTATAGAGGAAATGTTACCTCCGCGCAGCAGCGTGGTGATGACAGGAACATGGTTCGTGCAGGCAGCTGGGGAGGGAAAACACAGGACACACAACTCAGAGGTACTAGCAAAAACAAGTTCCTGCTCAAGCACGGAGCTTGCTGCTTCCCAAAGGGTTTCTTTGCCACAGGTAGGAAGAACAGCCCAAATGCTAAGATAACCTCACACTCAAGCCTGAGTACTCTCTCTGGAACAGAGCTTGTGCTCCTTGGGGCTGGCAGAGAGAGAGAAATCGATTCTTCTCAAACCTTTTTTCTGAGCCTAAACTTTGTGAGGAGTGAAGCTAGTGAAATTCAAAGAGCCCCTTCTAGGTCCTTAAATCTGGGGATGCATACTGTGAGGCACAGGGAAGAGGAAGGTGGAGAGGAAAGGAACAGTAAGGTGGTGTTCACCTCACCTCTCTGCATGCAAAGCTCATCTCTGTGGCACTTACCCAAATGCAGCGGGGTGTTGCCCAGCCCATCTCTCTGGTTTGGGTCAGCCCCATGGTCCAGAAGCAGTTGCACTGGAAACAAGGAAACAGGGCCACATCAGTCCCTTCCCTTTGCCCCACAGGTCAGGCCCATATGGGCCACAGGTCCATGTTGCAGCCACCAGGCTGCCTTACAGGTGCTTCTGTTCAGCTCATCAGCTGCCTTACTGAGACAGGGAACAGGGGTTGGTGCAGCAATGCAGAAGGACTCAGCTCAAAGTCAGGTGGTGTCACTGCCCCTGAGCTCCCTGAGGGGAAGAACTGGGTGGAAGGACACCTTTCCCTCTGCATCAGTACAGCCCTAAAACTGGGAGGCCCTGTTCCCCCTCCAGCAGGGTGACGTGGCAAGCCCTGAGCCCAGAGTTCAGCTGGCAACTTTGACACAAAAGAGCAATCTCTGTCACATGCTGAATCAAAATAAAGAGCATCCTTTGAAATCTCAGCCACAAAGAGGTTGGAAGGCAGAACTCCCGCTCCCCACTCACCGATGTGATCGTTGCCATTGCAGGAGGCGAAGTGCAGGGCTGTCCGGCCTTTGTCGTCTGCAGCACAGGGGTCAGTTCCATCCTCCAAGAGTTGCTGCACTGACAGCACCAAGGAGGAGAAGAAAGCAGGTAAGCTGAAGAGGCAACTGACTGGAGAGGGGTAATGCTATCTGCTCTTCTGGGGTAGATATATACAGCTGCCCAGTCAACTGGACTTGAACCAGTTCCCACCAGCACCCTGGCTCAGCAGAACCAGCTGAGGCAGCACAACCTCCACCCTCTGTTTCAGCCTCTACCACCTTTCACATGTTGCCATGAAAGATAATCCAACAGCTGTAATGGCTAAGGATCCATCTAGCCAAACTGTCAAGCTCCAAGGACAATCAGCAGCAAATGCCTAGAGAAGAGTATAAAAAGATAGGAAGGATGTGGGGCTAACTCTCAGCTTTACTCATCTGCATCTCAGGCACTTCCCAAGCTAGACTTAGCATCCTGTGCTTACTACCCCTCCGTGGGCTTTCCCTGTGGACTTGCATGGTCCTTTTCTGTGCCTGTGTAAACTTTTCACACCAACATGGACCTGTGGTTAGAAGTTTCACAGTGCAAGCACATGTAGTGAGAAAAGCCATTTCTTCACACCTGTTTCAACTATGCCCCTTCCTAGATCCATTTGAAAGTCCTGGTTTTTTGCCACACCTTGTGTGGCAAAAGTAAGGGAATGGTGGCTACAGTATGGGAAGCAGGCAGGGGAGTGCACCGACCCTCCAAGAGCAGTGCAAAGAGACCAGTAAAGGCTGCAAAGATTAGGGACGTAAAAATAGCATCTATCGCAACATGGGTAAGAACAACGTAAGGGTTATTACTCCTGTTATTCCGAGATCACCCTGATAGAGTAACCCTGATAGGTGCATAAAATAAAGCTCACTACGTAGCTGTTAGAAATGCTGACAGGTTCACTATATTTTGAGATCTTTAGCAGCATATCCTGCAACAGCCAAGACTGTCAAGTACCGGAGACAGAGAGCTCAGACCACTGAAAATCACCATTCATCTCAGCTTCCAGAGATTGAATTACAGACACATTTGAATTTCTTCCTGTACACCTCCTGCTTTAAGTGTGGCACAGAACTGAAACGAACACCTGAAAAGATGGAAGTGGCATTAACAGGGAGTGTTTGATACTCCAGAAGAAAGACAAGGAGACTGGAGTGCCCCCAGTGAGAACCATTAATGGGGAACACTTTACCTAGTCCTTCCCTGAAGCCTGGAGAAATGACATTACCTTTCCCACCCAATGCCACCACAGGAAACAGCAAAGATGTTTACTTGTTGATGAAGAATAAATTAATCATCAGACATTTCTTCAAGTTTCCGAGTACACAAAAGATAGTAAGACTGTAAATAGGGGAACCTGCCTTTCACATCCAAGATGGATTGAAACCAAGACTTCCATAATGCCACATTCTTTCATTCTCCCTCTTGACTCACTGACTGAAGCCCAGCCCTTCTGTACTGATGGAACTCATAGATGAACTTTACCCATCAGTTCGTGAAACAAGGTGTTTTGTGGAGCTGAAGGGTGAGGCACACCAGAACCACCCCCCAGTCTAGTGGGCTGGGATTTCTACAAGTTAAATCAGTTTCCAGTTCTGTTCACTGACTGGCCTGATGAAAGGCCAGCACAGTCTAAGAAGGGACAATGATAAGGGGCAGATATTGTTGCTGGACACTTCATATCAAACTCCACCTAATCCACAGTCTAGAAAGGTAAAGAGAGTAACAGATAGGCCATGAGCCTTCTCTGAGGTCACTGTGAGAGACAGAGTCCATCTCTGGTCCTGGTTCTAATCTACTGGGTCACACTGCTCATCTTATAGGGCATGGCTTAGATAATCACAGCCTTTTCACTTTAACCAAAACACTACTCTCTTGCTGCTTACAACTGAGCAAAAGGTACATACCAAAGCAGCTGGAACAGTGCAGTGCTGATTTAGCTCAATGCAGTTGGAAAATTAACACTATGAACCAGGTGCAGTGAAAAAGTGAGCACTATAACCAGCTTCAGTCTGATCAGAGAATGAAACTGGGCTCCAAAAGAGCATTTTCTAGATCTGAAGCATCTAAAGCACCATGTCCACAAACTATCAGCACCTACTTCATCCTCTCCTAAAATAAGAGTCCTCCACATACTGCCCTTCCAGGAAGAGATCCTAAGTGGGACTGACAGAAGCCTTACCTGTGTCTAAGTCGTTGCTATTGGCAGCTTCACGCAGCCTCTTCAGAGCTGTGGAGAAAAGAAAGCAATTACTAAGAAGAATAGAGAAAAAAGGTGCGTCTCCCTACTGAAACATCCCAGCAGGACGGCTCAGGTGTGGGGCCAAATCGTGCTGCTGCTCCTGGCTCAGATCAGAGAAGGGGAAGCCGGAGATCAAGCCACCAGGTAAGAACAGCTCTCCTCCTGTCCTCCGGAAGCCCTCCCACTCCTGACCGGCACCCTCCTCTGGCAGAACCAGGGATAACTTCCCAAACCGCCCCCCGAACAGATCCGACCCCCTTCCCGTGCGGAGCCGGCCGAAGGCAGAGGTGTCCTGGGACGGGACAGCGGCTCCCTGCCGGCCCCCGCTCACCGTGGGCCTCCTTGCCCGTAGGCCCCAGCCGGCGGTGCAGGCGGGCGGCCCTACGCAGGCGGCGGGCCGGGATCTTGCCCGCGGGCTCCTCCCCCTGCCACAGGACGTGCAGGTACCCGAGGGGCGCGCCCGCCGCCGGCCCCAGCGGCAGCCCGGGCTCCAGCAGCCGCAGCCCGACCAGCGGCTGTGGCTGTGGCTCTGGTTCCGGCTCCGGCCCCGACTCCAGCCCCGGCACCGCGGCGGGCGCCGCGTCGGCAGCGCCGCCACCCTCCATCCCCTCCCGGGCCAGGCCGGGGAGAGGGGCGGGGCGTCACCATAACAACAGGGCGGGCCGCATCCGCTCCACCAATGGGAGGCGCCTCACCTCGTGCTTCCAGCCAATAGGGAGGGCGCAGGTAAGGAGGAAGAAGAGGAGAGAGGCGGTGACCAGGAAAGCCTGACGGGCAGGCGCTTTCTCCAATCAGAGGGAGGGACGGAGCATAGGCAGCCCATGGCGGCTCAGCGAGCTGAAGACGGACAGTCGCTTCAACCAATGGAAGTGATGAACTAGCCGCTCCGAGCCCCGCCTCTGTGCCCGCCCCAGGCCCCCGTTTCCTCCCGGAGCCCTTTCCGCGCCGCGCCGTCGCCGCCATGGCCTACCCAGGCGAGGACTACGATAACGAGGTGCGGGCGAGGGCGCGGGGGGGCGTGGGGGGCGCGGCCGGGCTGTTCGCGGGCACTCACTGCCACCCTCTCCCTGCAGGCTGCCTACGACCCCTACGCGTACTCCAACGACTATGATATGCACACGGGTGAGTGCTGGCCTGGGCCGCGCCGCCGCGGGGGCCCCGGCGTCCGGCGGGGTCTGTGGGGCCGGGGCGGGCCGTGCGGCGGCTACTTCACTGCTGCGCCTTCCCCGCAGGAGACCCGAAGCAAGACCTGGCCTACGAGCGCCAGTACGAGCAGCAGACCTACCAGGTGATCCCCGAAGTGATCAAAAACTTCATTCAGTATTTTCACAAGACAGTGTCAGATCTCATTGATCAGAAGGTGTACGAGCTCCAGGCCAGCCGAGTTTCCAGTGATGTTATTGACCAGAAGGTGTACGAGATCCAGGACATTTATGAGAACAGGTACAACACCATCCTTCCTGCAAGTGGGAATCACTGTTTGAACTGTGATGACAGTGCACTCTGCCCTTAAAAGGAAAAGCTTGCTAAATCTTGCTGCTGCCTGTGTTGTTTGAAACTTGGTCTTTCTCTAAAATAGGTTTGGTTTGGTTACGGGGGGAAAAAAACCCCAAATATTTCCAGTCTGTTAGGCTAACGTAAGTATAGGTGAGTTGTGACCCCTCTGAAGAAGAATATCAGCCCTGACCTAACAGGTATGGAGGCTACAAAAAGGGATCTCAGTCATGCTAGCCAGGCATTTTGCAGAAAGCTGCTAGGTGTAACTTTTGTGTCTGTTCCCTGCAGATACTCTTTCACTCCTGCTTGTAGCTGTTTCACCTTGCCATGAAGAAAATGTGGAAGTAACATTCACGGCTGTTTTGTGGCTGAGGGATAAATTGAAGACTAACTGCTTAGTTTGCAGTTCTTGTTCTTAGCCTCAACACTGGAGTTACAGGGGGTGGGGTTGGTTCTCAGCCTTCATCAAGCCCAAGGCGTCTCTGTTGTCATCTCTAGCTCCATCACTGTCATCCTGGAAATTGGTTTCTCATACCGCGTGTGTCTGTCTTTCAGCTGGACAAAACTGACAGAAAGGTTTTTTAAGAACACCCCATGGCCAGAGGCTGAGGCCATTGCCCCTCAGGTTGGGAACGGTAAGTCTTTTTCTTTGGTTGTCAGAGAGAGAAGGAACTAAATCCTTCTGGTCCACGAGTGAGCAGGTGCACAGCGTTGCTGCCGCCTGAGTCAGTTGTCTTTGCTCACTCTGGCAACTCCTTCAGCAGGTCCCTGGCAAGGAGTCAAACTGCAAAGTATCTTTTTGCGCTTCCTTTAATGATTGTGGCAGGAGTGTGGCTTGCTCATGTCCCCTTCTGTCATCTTTTCCAGATGCTGTTTTCCTCATCCTATACAAGGAGCTGTACTACAGGCACATCTACGCCAAAGTCAGTGTGAGTGTTGGCCCTTTGTCTTCATGTTTTTGCAAGACAGGATTTATGGGTTTGTGAGCTGTAAGTCACATTGCTTCCAGGGAAGCTTAGAATTCTTGCCTTTTGTTAGTTTAGTAAGGATTCACTGATTGCTGGAAAGACTTGACTGTCTGAGGCTAGTTAGCTGTCTCTTCAGGCTTGGTCATAATGAGTGTGCAGGGTTCCCTGGTAGCTCAAATGAATCGGAAGACGGATCTGAGTTTTCAAGAGGCTGTTTGTTACTGACATTCAGAGTATTGGTTAGTGAGTTAGGGACAGAGGAGGTTTTGGGAGGTAACTGAATTTTCCCTTTAAGTGCTTTTTTTTGTGTGTTTCTTTGTGGCTCTTTTTTCTTCAGATGAGCAACTGGGTCAGAGGGTGTGTCACAAGAGGAAGGTTCATTATTTGTGACTAAAAACCCCTCATTGGGTCAGAATGCATTGGAAAGAGGGAAGTATGGATACCATAAAGGATACAGGAGAAGGAAGTGGAAGGAATAATGCTCTGTGAAACAAAACAAATCCCTCACTTTTTTTTTTCTTAGGCTACTTTAAAGTCAGTGAGAAAATCACAGTACTTGGGGAAAAAAGCTGAACAGACACATGACTTACGGAGTTAATAAGTAATAATTGCAGTTTTACTGGGGACCAGAGGGTGGAGAAATGAGCACTTTAAAAAGGCTGCTGTATTAACCCAAGACAAGCTTTAACAGGAGAAACTGGTTTCTCACACTTTGCTGTTAGTGGTTCTCAGACTCAGTGTCTCCAGGTTGAACAAGGGAGATGACTCTAGGAATGATTCCTTACCAGTAGGTCAGAGTGTTTAGAAATGCTGTCCAGAAACAGAATTGTTGGTTTATTAAGACCTCTCATAAAAGGAGAAGGTAAGAAAGCTGATTAAGGTATAGGAAGTTCTTAAGTCTGGACAGCAGAAAGGGGAAGAGGGAAGGTTAATGCACAGTATTCAGAGGAATTTTGACTGCTCGGTTGTCCTGGGAGAAGCACCTGTACAGGAAAAGTCAGCCCTGTTCTATGGGACAACAGTGATACAATTTCAGGCTTCCTGGGTGATGCTGGTGGGTGTCCTAGTTGAATACTGGCTTTAGCACTTCTGAAAGAGACCCTCTACTGCTGTGACTATTCACTGTCCTTTATATGCTGTTGCCCATGAACTTCCCTCTTTGGTGCTCAAAACAAAGTCAGACGGTGCTGACTTCTCATTGCAGGGAGGGCCCACACTGGAGCAGAGGTTTGAATCCTACTACAACTACTGCAATCTCTTCAACTACATCCTCAGTGAGTTGCTGCAATCCATGTCTGGTTTGTTAATTTTTGAGAGGGAGAGTGGACGGAGAGGGGTGGAGCTGGAGAAAGGGTCAGAAGAATGGCAACATGTTTGTGTATAGATCACATAGGGAGAAGTAGTCTACGAGCTTTCTGTATGTTTGAATTTGCTGAATGAAGAGCGATTTACATCCATGAATTTAAAGCCATAAAAAGTAGAAGTAGTTCCCAGTTCTTTCTGAAACTCTGTAAAGAATAAAAGTTATTTAGCTTTCTGTCTTTCTGAGAACTGCTTGATCTACTTCTATTAAAAATTAAAATGAAGCTGTAAGCTAAAGAAACTTGCAGTGTTTTCACAACTGCTTACTGCTGTTGATGCCCCTTGGAACAAATTTTAGTGTTTGTGACTCCCTGCCAGACTTTTTGTGGAGATTAGATCAGTTAGGATTAACCCCTCTGGTCTGTGTACAGCTTCTGAGAATCACTGCTGCAGAGGTGTCACACTTTAGAGATTAACCCTGTGCATGTTCATAGTCTTTGAAAGTGAAGGCAGTTGAGGTAGTAGAAGCTACATATCACAGACCTACTGGAAGCTTGCTTCATCTGCTGCTTTCACAAGAATTTTGGGGAAATTCTTGTGTTCTTTAATTTGTCTGCTCCTCCAGTTCTGCCACTGTTCTTGCTCAAGCTATTGAGCCTCTCATCTATTCTGCAGATGCTGATGGCCCTGCTCCCCTTGAGCTGCCCAACCAGTGGCTCTGGGATATCATTGATGAATTCATATACCAGGTATGTGGCTGTAAGTCTGGGCCATTTTGGGGTGGCTTTGCCTTTATTAGTTGTATAAATTTCCCATCTCTTCCCTTGCTGTGATTTTCATAGTGAAGATACCATGGCACATAAAAAAACCTTCGGTGAGCTCTTTAGGGAGTCCCGATCTTCTGCGGATATTTCTGTTTCAAAACACAAGTTTTGTGTTTCTTAGGCAGTAAGGGCCTTTATGCTTGCACAGAGAGATTGATGACCTGATTTGAAATAAGATGTGGTCTAAGATCTTGACATTAGGAAATATTTTTGCATTTATTGGTCCGAGTGCAGCAGCACAGATCTCAAACACTATTGTTTTTTTTCTGTAGATTCTTTCATTTGTAACTTTTTACTATAGAGCTGCCTATAATTCTTTAAATGCTGTCTTGTCAAGCTTGAGAATGAAAAAAGGATATATGCATGTATAGAAAAAAGATGTGTGTATGCAGACTCATCTTCTGATTTGGTTCAGACAGCGGATTTCTGTTAAGTTGCCTGTCCTAATTGTCTAAGACATCTTTCTCTGATTCAATCTGTTTTCCGGTCTTTTTCCCTGTAAACTATACCATTTTTTCCCTACATGCTTTAAATTTAGTTTAGCATTTTGATTTCCAGGTGATCTCAGATGAAACCCTTTTTTTTCTTTTTTTTAATGAAATTTTTAGTTTATCGTGTTGCATTTGTGTGAGCAACTTGTAAGCTTAGTGCACTTAGCTGAGCATCTGCAAACAAGCTGCTCATCATTGAATCTCTGCTTTTTCCTGTAGTTCCAGTCTTTCAGCCAGTACCGCTGTAAGACAGCCAAGAAGTCTGAAGAGGAAATTGACTTCCTTCGTTCCAACCCCAAGATCTGGAACGTCCACAGTGTCCTTAATGTGCTGCACTCTCTGGTGGACAAATCCAACATCAACCGACAGCTGGAGGTCTATACAAGTGGAGGTGAGCTATCTGGGTGGTACCAAGCAGCACTGGTGTCTGTGCTGCCTTGCTTTGATTTGACCAAACTCAGTTAACTTTGTTGGGAGCTGGATCAAACCCGTTATCAAGGACTGGATTGGCTGGGACCAGGTTCTGTTGACCTTAGGTGACAGGTGCTGGTGATACATTTCAGGCCTTGCTCCTTTTGCCGGTAAACACAGAGATGCTGAAAGGCAAGCTTGCTTCCTTGGAGGGTGTCATCATGGTTCCTTATTTTCCCAGGTGACCCTGAAAGCGTGGCTGGTGAATATGGTCGCCACTCCCTCTACAAGATGCTGGGCTATTTCAGCCTGGTTGGGCTACTGCGTCTGCACTCTCTGCTGGGGGATTACTACCAAGCCATCAAGGTGCTGGAGAACATTGAGCTCAACAAGAAGGTAGTACAACATGTTCTGACTCCTATCTTGGAGTCTTCCAAATGCCTCTATTCAAACACGCTGGTGAAAGATTGCCATAATGAATCTTCCAGCTGAGGGTACTGTTTGTATGTGCTATAGTTGTCAGGAGTTTGTGGTTGGGCACAGCTGGAGCTTTGGCATTAAATCAAGCCATATGATAATGCCTGATGCTGTTGCAGCACAATTGCCTAGTTTTTTAGGATGTTTTCTGTGTTGGGAAGGCAGTGTTGTTACAGGGAATATTATTGGAACTGTAAGTGTTGGGAAGGCAGTGTTGTTACAGGGAATATTTTTGGAACTGTAAGTGGTAGCACAGTGGTAACTAGCTGAACACACTGTTCCTGTCTTGGTCAGTGGCTCATTCTTGAATTTTTGACTTTCGTTCTCACCGCTTGTTCCCACCTTGTGTGGTTTTGCCCTAGAATTGGGTGCTGCTTGTGGCTAACTGAAGTCCAGCAGCAACATGGGCTTGGCCCGGTGCTTGGCCCAGATCTACGTACATGCTGTCTGGCACAGGATATGGAATGAAACAGGAGGAAAGGGAACTGAGCAGACCAATATTAGGCACACTGCATGAGTTCTCTGCTTGCAGGAAGCTGAAAGTGGAAAACATAGGAAATGGGATGATCTAATTAACAGTGAGGAAGCTGCTGTGGGGATGGGTGGGAGGTGAGGTATCCTGAATTAACCCTCTCTTTTCTGTATCTGGGAAGGGAGTGAAAGCAGAGGTGGCTGGGTTCGGCCTAACAAGTTGTTTGGATTGTTGTCTCCCCTCTAACATTGCACACTGATCCTTCCTTCTCAGAGCATGTACTCCCGGGTGCCCGAGTGCCAGGTGACCACCTATTACTACGTGGGCTTCGCATACCTTATGATGCGGCGTTACCAGGATGCCATCCGCGTCTTTGCCAACATCCTGCTCTACATCCAGAGGACCAAGAGCATGTTTCAGAGGACGACCTACAAGTACGAGATGGTAAGAGATAGAAGAAAAAGCTTGTCTTTCCTGCCTTCCTCCAGAACCTGACAGTCTACGTCAAATAGTCCAGCCTTATTTTGCTGGCGGTGGTGACTGAGGATCCCTTGAACTCCTTTGCCATATGTGGCAATATTTTGTCTTAGCTGTGTTAGTAGTTATTTTGGTTGTTCCCTACACTGTTGCCCCAACTCCATTTGCACTCTCCCTCTAGGCAAGGTTCTTACTAAATATCAGTTGCTAATGATTTTCTTGTTGACGCTTCTTCAGATTGAGTCATGTTCTTAGTCCAGTCCTGCACTTCAAGTTGCTACCATTGTTGAATATATTTCCTTTATCTGATAATCATTTGCACATATGGCAGTAACAAAAGTTCCTTTCTCCTTCCACCTAAGCTGTCTCTTGTGCCTGTTTTACCTGTTTTACTACTGCTACTGTCTTCTTTTCATCCTCCTGATTTATTTCTAACTCTTTGTGTAGCCAAATCCCACCAGTCTTAATTCTGTGACACTTCAAAAATTTGGTATGTCTCTTTCAGCCACACAACTGTCTGTTTCATTGCACACTCAAATAAATCTTCCTTCACAGTTTTTGCTTCACTGACCTCCCTGATAACTGTCCCTTGCCAGAACATGGCTGTTAAATTATCTACCTTCCCTACCAAAGCAGTCAAACCTGCTTCTGGCCATCCAGGTTCAGTGTGGCTCTGGATGCATTCACTCTGAACTTTCCTTTTGTCCAGCCCTCTTTTTCACTGGTGAAAGCCTTGATCTGTCTGCTTTGCCCAGAGGCACTGCTTATTGTGCCGTCCCCCTTGAGCTCCCCCTTGAGCGTTAGGGCCATCAGTGCTTCAGGTAAAGGTCTGTCTCTGGAAAATGCAGCTCCCAGCTTCCCTTCAGCACCCTGGAACCTGAACACACTGTCGGGCTGACAGGTTCTCCTGTCTGTCTCAGATCAACAAGCAGAACGAGCAGATGCACGCGCTGCTAGCCATCGCCCTCACCATGTACCCCATGCGCATCGACGAGAGCATCCACCTGCAGCTGCGGGAGAAGTACGGGGACAAGATGCTGCGCATGCAGAAGGGCGACGCGCAGGTCTATGAGGAGCTCTTCAGTTACGCCTGCCCCAAGTTCCTTTCCCCTGTGGTGCCCAATTACGACAACGTGCACCCTAACTACCACAAGGAGCCCTTCCTGCAGCAGCTCAAGGTCTTTGCCGACGAGGTTCAGCAGCAGGCCCAGCTCTCCACCATCCGTAGCTTCCTCAAGCTCTACACCACTATGCCGGTGGCGAAGCTGGCTGGCTTCTTAGACCTGACAGAGCAGGAGTTTCGTATCCAGCTGCTCGTCTTCAAGCACAAGATGAAGAACCTGGTATGGACCAGTGGCATATCTGCCCTTGATGGAGAGTTCCAGTCTGCCTCTGAGGTTGACTTCTATATTGACAAGGTTGGTATCTGCACTTGCTGGCTAGGAAATTCTTTCACCCAAAAAATTCTGGTAGTGGCAGCACCTGGTTTTGCTCCATCCTGTGTGAAACATCCCTTTTTCCTTTGCCATGTGAGGGACGTGGCTGCCCACAGTGAAGTTGTAGCCCTGCTTAGTAGGAGTGTCAGTGGGTAAAGACTGATGGGATGTCACAGGCAGCTTTGGCAGTTGTCATACCTAGAAAACAAAGGTCCTAAATGGCTTTCCCAGGACAGAGGGAACTGTTTATTTGTCAGTGTTTTCTGGGAGGTGACAATTAGGTGACAGTGCTTTCAGTGGGCAGGTGGAATTGTCACCTTCGTAGGTTGCTTGATGAAGCAGGGATGTTTCTTGGTCATGTTACAGGTCCACTTTTCATCGAAGGAGCATTTAGCTCTGGCTAGGAGGAATCTAAACACAAGGTATAGGGACATGTCACCATCCTGCCCCTGGAGCTCCAGCAGCAGAGGGCATAGCAAAGGGTCTTGGAGAACTTCATTTTCAGAGAAAATAGCAGTAATCATTAGGTTTTTTGCTAGGAATGAGACTAGGTTGGGCCTTGTTCTTAGTTGGTAGAGCAGACCTCTTCCTGCAAGGTCTCATACTGTGTCTCAGCCTAGTGCTCCTGTCATTTAGTGTGATTCTTAGCTGCTGAAAAAGGGATGCATGCATTGGGCTTGCAACTGTCAAACTACTGCAAAGAGAGACAAAAATAGGCAGAGCCTGCAAGAACATTAGATGTGAATGCAGTGTGATTTGGGGCCTCCCATGACAGGCAAAGGTGTAGGAAAGGCAGCCCATAGAATACTGAATGGTTACTGTGGGACTAGCACAGGTTAAATATGTGTGATGCTGAACCAGGGCTGGAGTGAAGCCCCTTAGGTTGCTCCTCGTGTTTAGCAGCTCTTGCTGTCTCCATGGTAGCAGAGTCCTTTTCCTGACCTCATGCTGTTCTCTTCCCAGGACATGATCCATATTGCAGACACAAAGGTTGCTCGACGCTATGGAGACTTCTTCATCCGCCAGATCCACAAGTTTGAGGAGGTGAGGCCGGGGCAGCAGAGCTGTGTAGCTCTCTAAGAAATGTGGGGCAAGCTTTGGGCTGTGCAGGCCCTGGAGGACCCATGCTTGTGTGAGACAGCTGTGTGATTCCTTGCTGGGGTGAGCCCTTGCTCTACAAAGCTCTGGGCAAAGGCAGGTGCTCTAAGCAGCAGCTGCTGCTGGCCTTTGAAGAATGTTTTTCTGTAAGAAGTGCTCATTTGAGCCTCAGTGGAAAAGGAGGAGGGTTTTACTGTCCAAGAACACTGACTCCATTGTCCCTTGACTATTGTGGTGGTGTTATCAGTAATGCAACCCAAATCATGTCTCTAACCTCATAACTATGGCTCTAGAAAGTAGCCTCAAAGGTTCCTGGAGCGCAGATGACTTCAGCATTAAGCTTGGCTAGGAGGTGACATTCTGTCACTGCTCCACTTTCCTAACAGAGGCTGTTGTGCACTGGAAGCTTAGACAGCAAAATCCTGAGATTTGGAGACTTGAGCAATACAGGGTTGCAATACCAGTGCTAGAAGTTTGCATCCTCTCTTCTCCCCACATCTTCCTCTGCTGTTGTGGAGAGGATGAGAG
This sequence comes from Empidonax traillii, assembly GCF_003031625.1. Classification (NCBI taxonomy): domain Eukaryota; kingdom Metazoa; phylum Chordata; class Aves; order Passeriformes; family Tyrannidae; genus Empidonax; species Empidonax traillii. The sequence continues at coordinate 1,160,959 of NW_020955248.1, read as the reverse complement.
AGTTTTACTTGTTCCCCTTCTACTTCACACACTGCACTTGCTCTCTTTGTCAAGGAGTTGGAGAGGGAGGAGTAGCATTGTATGCATTGGATCCCCTGCTGAGGGGAACAGTAGTGTATGTGAATCATTATGTGTTTTTCTGACCTTTGCTTTCTCTAATTCCAGCTGAACCGAACCCTAAAGAAGATGGGCCAGAGACCCTAAAACTCCCGTGGATGCAATGCAGGCCTGGGGCAGAGAAGTGGGTGGGAGAGATTATTCTCTTTGTGTTGAGCGAGGGGAGCTCAGGGTTCTGGCATTTCTGGAATCTCCTGTGACTCTGAAGGTTTTTTGTATTTAAGTATGCAGACTTGTTTGGCTCAAACTATCTCACTAAGGACAAGACATCTAATAAATTGGTGGATTTTTTCAGGTGAGCATTTGGTATCTGATGTACTGATTTATTTTTCCTTTGTGGAAGAATATAACTGCGTCTGGAGACACAGGCAGCTGCTGTTGGTTTGTGCTCTCTTTGGTCCATGCTGTTGCAGGAAACAGAAGGGGACAGATCTCTTTCAAGGCCCTGTGCAGTCACTGTGCACAACAAACAGGGAAGGCTGCAGAGCTGGTTAACGGGGAGAAAATGAGCTATTCCACAGTGTCTTCACAGGATATGGAAAGAGCTATTACCCCACATGCTGAATAAGCCTTAGTTGTAGCTGCTTTCCTAGAAGTTTGTATTTTTGCCTTTCTACCCCTCTTTTAGTTACTAAGATGCAGAAACACTCCATAAAGGATTGGTGTGTTTTTAAATGAAGGGGAAGGATTTTTGTAAACAGTCAACCAGTATTAACTGGTCATCTGCTGAGATGTCCTTACCGCAGGTTGTGTTTTATTTCAGCACAAGTGATGTCCAAGACCTGGCCCTTAATTCACTGGAATTCAGTTTCTCTGGAAAACTCCCCGAGGGCCTTTCATTTATTAAAACCCTTTAAATGCAAATTTTACCAGCTCTCCAGCCACAAATTTGCAGTGCCATGAAAGAGGAAAATGTTGAAAACTAGCCCCATAAAGGGAAATCAAGGACTTGTAAATACTGAGGAAGAGAATGCAAAGAATGAATCGCATCCCTCCACACCCTCTCTTCCCTCTCCTCTTGCTGTCTTTAAATAGTTTGGTGTTTGAGTGGTGGAAACAGGTGCAAGACAAAAACCTGCATGTGTAATAGGAAAGCTACACAAAGCGTGTTTCAGATACACAACCTGGCTCTCTGTACCTCTCCCTCTTGTTCCTTTCCACTGAGAGAGGGGTCTTGGCAGTCCAGTCTGGCTCTGTGTGTGATTCTGTTTAGATGCAGGGAATAATTAACCTTTGTTGGATTATATGCTGTTTGAATGAGGGTCAAGTTTCCAGTGTCCTAGATACTGCTCAAAAGTAAACTGTTTCCCACCACAAAGTCAAGTATCCTGGACAGGCAGGGTACAGGCAGCACAGAGTGAGATTAAAAGGGCAATTCCTGTCGGCCTTCTGGCTGCTGCTGTTACTGTTATGGATGCTAAGAACTTACTGCCTCCAGTTCTGGAGGATTTGAGGCAGCCATACCATTAAGAAGTTAAAAGACTGAGATGCCACTGCATTGCAGCATCCCATGGGAGCTGTGTTCATACCAAGGAGAATCTGCTCCCTTTTGTTTTTAGGGTTGTCACTTTAGCTTCTGTGTATTTACCAACAGCAGCACAGTAAGCATAGCTGTCAACAGCAAGTGCCCTACTTTCTTATTATCCAAAGCCTAAATCTTTCCCAGAACATGTGCTCAGGTGGATGTGATATGCAACAGGAGAACCTGTGGCAGGTATCTCTCCGTGATCAGTTATAGCTCATAGCATACAAAGGAATCCATTGTGTTACTGGGATTTGTTCTGGTTTTAATTTGTGATCGGTGTGTTGGAATTGCAGAATTTTAGTACATAATTTTTCATCTGAAGTACTCCAGTGGTTACAAGCTGATCTCAGGTAGCATAAATATGCTGCTGCTTTGTTTCTGTCTGCCAGAGTAGCTTCCACTGATCTCCCTGACTCCATGCCTTCTCCCAGGGACTGCCGAAGGTTAACTGAGCGGGACTGGCACTTGGTGGAACGGAGCCAGGAGGAGCTTGCAGCTCTCACAGGGTGGAAAGATGGGCTCAGTGAGCTGTGGTGCCTGGCACTGCTTGAAGCTGGAGGAATGCAGGGCGTTCAACAGCGTCAACAGAGCCCCGCTGCTGCTGGGGAGGCGCTCAGCAAGGGAGATGGGGGGTGGTTGCAGCTCAAGCCTTTCCTGCTGCAGTGGGGTTCGCTTAGTGGAAGTGGTTCTGGAGAAAATGGTTTTATCAGAGGGAACCACGGTATGGGGTCATGTACTCTTTGTCTCTGTCTATGACCTACAGTTGTGAAGGGGGTGACTGTGGTTATGGAGCCTGGAAGAAGTCAAGAAAACATCCCTGATCCTGCTTGTCCCTTAGGATACATCAGGAAGACGCTGTCAGGCAAGCCTGGGCGATGCTGAACATACAGCTCGGTGGTTACAAAACTGAGACAATGCTTCATTTCCTTTTTTGCTACAGAGTAGTTTTGTGATTTACACCACGGCTTATCTCGGGCACTGAAGTGGCAACTTGCGCAAGCCGTTCACACTATTTATGTTTCACTCGTTACAGTTGTGGGGCCATGGGCTGATACAATGAAACAATGTAATAGAGGAAAGAGGGGTTCTAAGCAAGAGATCTGTGGGAGAAAGGACGGGAGAGGAGGGACTCTTACAGATTTGGAACTGCTCAACATCAGTGTGACGGTTTGGTCTTCCAGAGAGGTAGCTGTTGCCCCCCTTTTGCCAAAGTGGGAGTGAAAAAAATGTTTCACTAAATAAAGTAGCATTTAATAGTGTGATTCCCTCCCTCTTCTCAAACCATCACACGGAGCGTGCATGCCAGCTCTCGTGACAACCCATCCCCTCGATGTCGTGGGTTCCTGAGATTGTATCGCACTCTTCCTCCGGTGCTTCCAGGGCTTCCTGTGAAGCTCTGCCTGTGACTCCAAGTGTCCTTATCTTCAAAGCTCTCCCTGGCCCTGAGCCTACCCTGGGAGCCACCTACGTCTCACACGTACTCCACTGCCACGGCTTATGCCCCTGGGACTGCTGCGAGGGGGAGCAGCCTATGTCGAAGCCTGAGGAGGATACAGAAATGAGGTTGTCTGGCGGGTTTTCCAGTTCCTGCCTGCAGTCCTCCCCCTGCCTCTGGGACCGAGTGTAAGAAAAGGCTGCAGCGTTTGTCCGGGGCTTTCCTCCGGGATTCATCCTTCCCCGAGCGGCTGCTGTCCCCAGCATCCTGCGCTGCTCGCGGGAAGCGGAGAGCCCGGGAATGCGCGGGCTGCTGCGTGTCCGGCCCCCGCCAAGGCCCGCCCCGTTAAGCCCGGCCTCCTTAGGCTCCGCCCGCCCCGGGCAGGCGGCGGCGGCGGCGGCGTCGGTGGGAGCGGCCGCGCCGATGTCGGGTCCGCGGGGCGCCCTGCAAGCCTGGTGCCGCCAGCAGTGCGAGGGCTACCGCGGCGTGGACATCCGCGACCTCAGCACCTCCTTCCGCGACGGGCTGGCCTTCTGCGCCATCCTGCACCGCCACCGACCCGACCTCCTGTGAGTGCAGGCCGCGCCGTGCCCGCCGCTCCCCACGGGGCGCCGCGGGGCACCGGCCCCCGCCCGGGGACCGGGAGGGCCTGGGGGTTTTGGGGGGCAGGGACGCCGGGAGCCCCGTCTGTGGAGGGGCTGGGCTGCCCGTGCCTCTTTGCAGCCGTCCCGGGAGCTGCCGGGGGGCTCGCAGGAGACTGGGGAGGTTGGAGGCGCCGTGGGAAGCGGCTCCAGGCTGGCTGGCAGGGAGGGACGGAGTCTCCCTGGGTACGGATGTGAGGGGCCCGGGGGCAGAGAGCACAGCCGTGGTTTCGTCGCCTTCTGAAATAATCGGGTGCTGGGAGTGAAGATGCCATGCTCCCAGGAAGTGCTCAAGGCCAGGCTGGATGGGGCTCTGAGCAACCCGGTCTAGTGGAAGGTGTCCCTGTCCTTAGCAGGGAGGCTGGAACTGGATGATCTTTCATGTCTTTTCCGACCCAAACCTTTCTGTCATTCTGTGTTTCAGCAAACAGCTTTCTGACCTGGTCCTGCAGACCCGTCAAGGTCAGGGTTAGCAGAAGCTGTGTGATTTAAGGCCAAGGAGAGCGTGGAGGTGGGCTAGATCTGTACACCCCACTGAGAGCTGTGCCTGCCAGGGAGGAGGCATGGTGCTGGCAGCTGGGAGTAGGGATGTCTCGCCTCAGCAAGAGGTGGGCATTCACACTTCATGAGGACCAGAGGCCTGCCCAGCACAGGGACATTCCCAGCTGCCAGAGGCAGCCACTCTGAAATGTGTACAGCAACCGGACTGCTGCTTGCATTTGCTTGCAGCTTGTTTTCTGTAGATGCCGCAGTGAAAGCAGGAGGTAGCAAATGCCAGTAGGGGTATGGAGCCTCGCTAGCCTCCCCCAGCTTGGTGTCTCTGAGGGGGAATGTGAATTTCAGGAGGCAGACAGTGAATTTGGGATTGCTTGGGGGCACAGTGTCAGGCTGGAGAAACTGGCTGAGCCACTGTAAAGAATCTGCCCCGACCTGCCACTGTAACCCTGTGTGCCCCGGCAGCGCTGGGAATCCGGCTTCCATCTGTTCTAATCCCTGGTAGCCCTTGCAATGCAGGTAGGCATTGCCCCACCTTGCTGTGCCTCCAGCACGCACTCCTTTGCCGACAGAGGTGATGTGTCCCCTGCCACGTTCTGCTCTGGGACTGGCAGTTCCTCCTCTGAGGTTGCCCAAATTGACCAAATTTTCTTTTCTGAAATGGCTGTGGGATGGCCTTTTGCCATGACAGCAACCTGTGTCAGGAAGAGGGTAGACTACGAGTCCGCTGTGGAGCTGCGGTGCCTGCAAGAGGGCAAAGCAGGCCTGTGTCCTTACACACAGAAGCTGAACAGGTAGGCTAGAAAACAAACTCCTGCCTGCTATATTTCATGTGGCTGCCACAAAACCCTCAGCGTGATGTTATGGAACCGGTGGGAACCGAGAAACACGGTGCCTTTGCATCCCTTTGGGTCTTGAGGGAGCTATGTGGTCTTGTGTCCCCCCCACAGCTCCCAGGTGGTATGGCTCTGACCAGCTAGAATAGAGACTCTGAAAATGCTCCCAGTTGCAAGGCTGCTGGAGGGGAAGACTCAAATTAGCAACAGGAATGCTTGCATTTATTAATTTTTTTTGTAAGTGGCACAGTAACTGGGAACTGAAAAGCAGAGGTTCAGCAAAAGCTTACAATAAATACCACTAAAGCCACCTGATGGTTTCCCATTAACCATATTTACCATCCCATTAAGCAGCAGCCACTGCTCTTTAGTTGTCAGTGGGCTTAAATCTGCACCTGGCAGATGTCCTAACTACAAGCTTCACTGGTCCTCTGCACGAGCTGAATTGTAGAGGCAGAGCCCAGGGCCTTACAAGGACATGGCATGTTGTAGAAGGATTTTCAGATGGCCGTCGGGAGAGCAACATCATTTCATCTGATTCCAGCTTCTTCAGCCTGTCCCGATTTGGAAGTGGGAAGATTGGATCAGAGGCAGTAAATCTCCTGATGGCAGAGGAAAAGTGGTTGCCTTTCTTTTCTTCTAAAGTGCTTTTCAGTCAGCGTGGTAATGGGACTTGGCAGGGATCTGCGAGTGTGTTTCTGGCCCCGTGTGGTCGTCCTTTGTGCGGGGCTCTCCTGGCCTGCACGAGGCAACTGCGCTGCTCCCCAAAGGCTGGAGTTCCTCTGTATGCAGCTGCTTCCCTGCTTTCTGCTGGCTTCCCCTGGATCCCATAGGGGAGGAATAGGCTCATCCATTTAAGAGCTGAGCTGAAGCTCTTTTCTCTACCTGTGTGACACCACTCCTCTGCCACACTGATCCCCCCGGCTTTTTGCTGCTGTGGTGGGTGTTGGCCTGTCCTGGTTGTCTGACCCTGCCTGGATGCACCCACGTTTTGCTGCTGTGCTGGTAGGGGACAGGCTGAGGAAGAGGCTGTCATGAAAGACTGTAGGGGTAAGTGAAACTGAGGGCAGTTTTCCCCAAGATCCTTGACTTGAACACAGTTGCCTCGAGATGAGGCAAATGGCATCAGAGAGATGCTGCCCTAGAGGGCTTTGGAGCAGGTCCCACAGAGCTCGTGAAAACAATATAGGTTTGTGTTTTTTTAAAGAAGTAGACTGGAAATGCTCAGTGTCTACTGAATCCAGCTAAAGGTGTCTTTAAGTGACCACCAAGATTGAGGTGCACACCTGTGGGACCTGTGTGTTGAACCACGAAGATGAAAATCCCTGATTCTAGCTCCACTATTGTACACACCTTGCTGGACTTCACAGCCTCACTGTCCCAGTCAGGGAAATGGGAAACCTGGATTTAGCCTCTGACCGTGCTGCTGGCTCTGTGATCTCAAGATGAGACATTTAATCTCTCCTTTTCCCTTGTCAGTTAAGCTGGAAACATCCAGACCAACTTGACAGTGGACTCTGGGGATTAATGAGTTTGTTTACTCAATGCTCTAGAAATCTGAAGCATGAAATTAGTGTTTACAAGGGCATTTGCTGCAGCTTAGTGAAGCAAAGAGCATCTTTCAGTGTCCCAAGCTGTACAGCCTCCCTGGAGCTCAGGGGAGGATCTTGGCATTCAAGGATGAGAAGAATAAAAGAGCATGGCACATGCCTTTTGAGTGCTGGGAGAGATGGAGACTTGAGGAAAACAGGAGATGAGAGCTGTTTTAGAAACGCTGTTTTGTGTTCCTAGAGCCGAGGGTTTGGTTACGGGCAGGATCACAAATCTTGTCTGTTCCTTCCCATGTACTGCCTGCATTTCCCTGACAAGACCTGGAAAGCTGAATGGCTTATTATGCGGCACTACCGTTACAGTGCTCATGATTTATATTTGAGGAATCCAGGAATCTGCTCTGGTTTTAGCTGTACGGCACACCCTTCCCCCTTCCCCGGTCTGCTGTGCTGCCTGGCAGCTGCCCTAAACTCCAGAGTGCTTAGTGGCTCTGCATGTATCTAATTAGGTAAGAGCCTGGGATGTTATTTGCATGGAAATATTACTCCAGGATATGGTATGACGCTGGGGTTTGCTGAGTCAAGACAGTTGTTCAGCTGGGATAGCCAGAGTCTTGCCTGTTCTTACATCCGATCCCTTGGACCAGTATGTTGTCAGGAGAGGAGCCTGAGCAGGACTGGATGAAAGATTTCTGAGATCAGGGCAAGGAAATAATGTGACATGCAGCCACATGTCACAGAACTGCGAGATGGCAACTTCTGGGCTCTCTAGAGAGGAGGCAGTTTATAGAGAGGGCAAGGATGTGTCCAGGGTGGCTTTCCCCCATGCCTGAGCGGCCGTGCTCCTTTTACGTTGGTACAGAGAATGTGCCTGGAGCCGCAGGGATGCCACGTGACCAAGTGGCATATGGGAGTGCTCATGTGGGGAGTAATGCAGGTCAACATGCTCCTGCTTGGCTTGTTCAGAGAGGGAGCTGGAAAATGCAGTGGAGAGGAACTGAATAAACTGATCCCTGGGGCCTTGAGTTGATGGATTTCAATATCTCGGGTAAAGCTGTGAGTCTGCAATCCTACATTAGTGGAAAAAAATTTCTAATGCCTTGCTGCTTGGTAGCCCCTCTTTACTTCTTGAACTTCACATCCTCTCTGCTGGCATCCATTTTCCCTGGCGGATTTGCCTTGGTTTACTAAAACAGCTCTGGTGCGCTGGAGCAGAGTGGAATGGACATGTTGTTTTTTCTGACAGAAAATAGTCTCCCAGCCCAGTCCACCAAGGAGTCTTCACACTTCCAGCTACACCACTCTCATATCCTGAAAGTGAGGGCATTCAAAATGAAGGTCATGAATGTTTAGAGGGCAGTTGATATATAACTGGGTTGTCATTGCTTCTCCCGTGTTCCAAGCTGGCATTTTCTTCAGAAGAAAAAGAAAGACAGCGAGATTAAAGGCATTCTCTAGGCAAAAAACAAAACAAAAACTTAGGGAAAAAACAACTCGCAGTGGAGACTATTTATAAGTACAAAAAAGGCGGTAGTTTTCACATCAAAGTGAAGGCTGCAGCTGAAGCCTTTGCTCACCAGCATGTAGAGAAGGAAAAGTTGCGGTATTCTGAGCAGGCTGAGCTCTGTACATGTACTCACATCAGCTTTCAGAAGGGTGACAGAGCTGAACATCAGCCCATCTTCTGCATGTCTGCTGCATCTGCTCCCGCAGCAGTGAGCGGCTGCAGCTTCGTTTATCTGCAAGAAAACAGCACCAGCAGCCTCTTGCTTTTGAACAGAGGAAGTGTAATATTATGGTGGTGCAAGCAGCTGGGAAAATCTTCCTGAGCTCATCACAGACTTCCTCTGCATCTTTGGGAAAGCTGCATGAGGGGCTTCGAGAAGGGGCTGGTTGCTCTATGGTATGACACTGGGATGGGTTGTGTTGGTGTTACAGGAAAAGGCAGTAAAATCCAGAGGAGGATAGAAGAAGGGAGGTTCCTGTAGCCCCTCTCCGTGGGTGAATGGCTGAGGATTTGCCATCTTGCATGATTCCTGCACACCACCTTTGGGGTGGGGCTCACACTCCCCACCTCTAAGCTGAATTGTCTTTCTGGGTCAGTTTCCCAAGCTTTGGCACCCCTCTGTGGGCCATTGGCGTGGCTTCACTTGACCGCCAACCTCTTTGGATTGTGTCCTCCCCTGTGAATCCAGCTTGCAGCACACCAAGCTGCTGCATGAGGGTTTTTTTTGGTAACAAAGCTGATATCCTTGGCAAGAAGGGGCTGTAAGCAGTTCAGCCTGATGCTGTTTTCACACATTATACCCACATGCACACGCAAAACATCTTCTTCCTGTATTGCTCCCCCTCTACTGAAAGCCTGCAGACCACTATATTTCTCTGCCCTCTGCTCATCTGGTGAAGGTAGTTGGTCCTTGTGGCCTTGCTTACTTGATCCCCCAAAGGAGTCCAGGGGTACAAGGGAAATGTGCAACATGCCTGGGTTGAGAACTGCTGGGGTTCCCTGGTATGTCCTGGGCATCTTGCATTCAGCTCTAAAGACTGCAGCTGAGGATGTCTGCACTGCAAAGGCTGGGGGGATAGCAAGGACAGAAGAGCAGCTTAAGATCTTTTGTGTCACCCCAAATTCTGGAGTGACCTCAAATCCCTTGAGGTGGTGCAGGGAGGTTTGTCCTTGTTGGAGGAGCAGATATATCACAGGTGCCTCTTTCTCTTGAGGTAAGGGATCTGCATCCCCATCCTCCTCCTGCTGTTGTGCTGGTGGCCTTGGAAGGGCAGGTTTGGGGTGATGTCGTGTACCCTTCAGTGCAGCAGTGTTTGGTGCTAATTGAAACATGGCCCTGGTATTTCTACAGCCTTTAATCTCAAGGGCAGAAGAAGCGGGTAACGAGAGACAAGAATGACATTTTAATTTCCTGGTCACCATCCATTTGGGACTTGCTTTCTTTTTTAATTGCTATTTCCCTTTGATTTCTTTGATTTACCTTTGTCCATTTGCAACCTGAAATCTGCTTTGCCAAGGTTTTCTTTATCTTGGGTCTTAAGTGTTGAGTGTTGTCAGGTTGGCTGTCCTGGGAATCCGTGTTTGACAGCATAGGGGCACTTTTCCTCTGCACCTCATGTGGCTTTTTTGTGCTTTCTCATTTCAGGGACTTTGATTCTCTCTCCAAAGATGACGTCTATGAGAATAACCGCTTGGTAAGTCCCTGTTCTGCAGCAGAAGAAAGAAGGGACATGAGAATGATTTGATGGAGGTCACGCAGTGTGGGAGGAGTTTGTGACGCTGGTGAGGGTGTAAGAAAAATCTGTGTTTGTAAGTAACAGGCAGGAGCTTCTCTGTAAACAAGGGAATCTGAAACATCAACATCCAACCTGTACTGGTTCTCCTAACAGTTGCCAAGACAACACCTCAGGTGAAGATTTAAGTAGCGCAACATCATCTTGACCTCAGTTGTTCCAGACTTCCAGGCAATGGAAGCTAGTTTTATTCCAGGCATAAGCAGGGAGGAAACCAGTAGCAGAAGCAGGCAGTGGGGAATGGGGAGGTGTCCAACCCCAGGAGTTATTGGTAGGACAGAGCAGCAACAGCCCTGTCTTTTTTAATGAAAAAAAGACCTAATTGCTGCAGGCTCCATCTGATAGTCTGTGGAGAGACCTGACCCATCACCTTCCCAAGATGAGTTGAACTACATACAAATATCAAGAGGATGAGGCCAGACTCTTTTCAGAGGTGCTCAGTAACAGGAGAAGGGGCAACAGGCACAAACTGGAGGTGGTTCCATCAGAAAGTTCCATCTGAATACAAATCCATCTGAAACAAAAAAATTCTTTACTGTGAGGGTGGCAGAGCTGGACCAGGATACCCAGAGAGGAAGTGGAGTCTTTTGCTCTGGAGATACTCAAAACCTGCCTGGACACAACTCTGTGCAACCTGCTCTAGGTGAACCTGCTTTAGCAGGGGGTTGGACTAGATGATCTCCAAGGTGTCTTCCAACCCCAGGCATTCTGTGATTTGGATTTACAGGATTAGGACTCTCTAATTGTGTCCTGGCACATCATTTCCTAGACCAGTTTGCCTCTTGCAGCCATTAGCAGCTATCTTTTTCCATTCAAGACCCACACCACAGGTATCTTGTCCTATTAGGTGGGTCTCTCCTTGCTCCTGGCTGCTTGCAGCCACGTATTCAGCAAGGCTCAGTCCAGAGAACCATCTTAAAGCCAGGCTGGGCAGAGCAGGGTGTCAACAGGGCGCATTTTTACACCCCTAGTAACTGCAAATATGCACTTTCTCTAGTTTCTCCATCCTTTTTCTTTAGATCCCACACCCTGCACAGCATCTCATACCCCAAAGATGAGGCACCTTCAGCCTTTACCCACACTGTGCACTTGGTATCTCACCATTCAATGCCCCAAAACCTCTTATCTCCTCCTGGCTTACCTTCTCTTCAGTCCCCACCACAGTTTTGCACCCCTGCTCCCTTGATGATGAATGTGGGTGTGCTGCCCTTGGCACAGTGTACAGACAGTAATTCACATACACTGCTAAGTGGGAAGCTCTCAAACAGCTTTTTCCCTCCTTTATTCCTTTCTTTCAGGTAGCTGTGTATGCAATTGGAGGAGCTGTGTGTTTCTTATCACAATGTCCTTGTTTCTGCTTGCTGAGACACAGAAAAGTACTGAAGTGGTTTGTGCATGGCAGGCTGCTGGATGTTGAGTCAGGATGGCTGTGCTAGAGGGAGGGGAAAATGTGGCCCCCTAGAGCATGAAAGGATGGGCAGTGTCAGCGTTTCTGTGGGATGAGCATGTGGGATGGCTGGGGACACTGCTCAGTAGAGCTGGTGTTTGGCAGTGTTGCTGGAAGTGTCTGCCAGCCCTCAGCCCTTGGCGGTGCCAGCCGAGGCTCTGCTGGGCCCTTGCAGGAGGGCACTGGTGGTGTGCCCTTTTCATGGCTTGAAAAAACACTGGGGTTTTTATTCAGTGAAAACTGAAACCTTACTTCTGATGCAACCTTTCTCGTCAGATGGCATGTCTGGAGCCTCTGTCTATCAGGGATGCCCTAGGTTTGCTACTTAACCTTCTGCAGGGCCCTTCCAACTTCATTTCTTTGTTACTTTCCATAAAGCATCGTTTTTCTCTCCTTAATGCCTCTCTGCTGTTCTTCCAGGCCTTTGAATTGGCAGAGCGGGAGCTGGGCATCCCAGCCCTTCTAGATCCCAATGATATGGTCTCCATGAAAGTCCCTGACTGCCTCAGCATCATGACTTACGTGTCTCAGTATTACAACCATTTCAACAACCCCAGCCAAGGTGAGTGTCCTCCCACCCTTCTGGCTTCCAGTTTGCCCCCAGGAAACCCAGCGTTACCTTATGCTTCCTCCTTCCCATGGCAATTGGGAGCCGCGCGTGTTTGTGGGGAAGGGGAGAGGAGCAGGTAGTACCTGCCTCTTCTTCGTCTTGCTGGTGCCCCTGAGGAAGGCCTGGAGGAGGGAGTGCATTAGGGTGAGGTTGCACAAGAGGTGGGGAATGATGTAACAGCTCAGGCTGTGGAAAGAGCAACGCCTTTCTCCTCCCTCTGCCTGCATTCCTGCTGCTTGGGTTGGGCCACCACCCCTGGTGCTCACCAGACCCCTTTGTGATCTGCTCTAACCCACTAAAATAGGAGAAAGCCAGATAGGAGCCTGCTAATGCAGCTAGTTTTTATCACGTTGGTGTGTGTAAAGTGACTGGAGGACAGAGGGAGTGGAGCCAGGGTGGAATGTTTCAGATTAGTTCATCTGTCCCTACAACTGCAACTTGAGGTCACAGACAAGGACTCCAGGTCTGCTCTGTTCTCAAGCCACAGCGTCAGATAAATCTCTTTCACTTGCATATACTTCTCCAGAGGTGCTGGTCTCCCAGCCAGGGAATCCGGCTTGAGACTGCTATGTGAGTTCCAGGCCTGACAGCAAGAGATGCTTCACAGACCTGCTGACAGCCTTGAAGCCCTGGGGCCTAGTGGGTCACAGTAATACATCAGCAGCTATCCCAGGTGCTCTGGGCTTTATCCGTTGCTTAGGGAGTCAGTTACAAGGAAGCCAAGTAGCATTTGATGAGTAAATAAAATTGCAGTGGGAGGCTGGTATCCCTGTGCCACAGAAGGGGATCCACAGCATGGTCAGGTTCTCTGGCAGCCTTATGGTCAACCCATTATTAGATTGTGTTCGTCTCTTCCACTTAAAATAAGCACTGAAACGTTGGGAGCGGCAAGTCCCGTCCTATGTCACAAGGCTGGATGATTTTATTTTTTTTCCCCTCCCCTTCCCCCACTTGGGTGGTGTGAGTCACCGCTGCTCCCAGTGCCTGATCCGCCTTCCCTTCTGCCTCCAGCCAGCGTCCCTCCATCTATGAAGCGCCCAACTGCTGCCTCCTCACCTCCTCTGCTGTCCCACAAGAAGCCTGTGGCTGCGGTCGAGAGTCCTTCAGCACCACAGGTAGCCAATTTCTTGATTCAAAGCCAGCCTGAGACAGTGGTGCTCCCTGCACTGTGGGTGAGGAGATGGGAGAGCACCTGTCAGAGCATGATGGATCTTTGCAGGGGGCTGCCTGTGTGTTTTGAGGTGGGGGGGAGGGGTGTTTGGAATTTTGGTTCCTTGGGGGACCCAGTGGAGAGAGTGATTTCTCACTAGGAGTCTGTGAACTGTAATTTGTCCTTGGCAGGCAAGAGGTTGGGCAGATTGGTGCTGAATTGGTTCCTTGAGCCACCCAGGGCACTCTCCTTTGTATTTGAGGATAACCCTGTAGATGAGGAAAGAGCAGGAATATGGCACTAGAAGAGCAGAAAAGATGCCTTTTATTTCAGGTTTTAGCAGATGTCTGGGATGGGACCATTTTCAGTGTTTTGCAGAGCCCTGCTGCCTGGGATATAGATTAGTCCCTTCCACATCCCTTCAGCCATAGATGAGGGCAAGGAACCTTTTGAAGTGGCCCATTCTAATTTGGGAAGAGGCAGCCTGCCTGTGCCTGGCCTCGGGGGCAGCTGTTCTGTGCATTGTCAGCCCCTGAGGTCAGCCCGTGAACTGCGCCACACGCCCTCAGCGATGGGCCTTGCACAGGGAGCAGCTGCTCTGGAGGATCTGTGGTCTGAGGAGCAGCTCGTGGCCCCCACCCTGAGCTTCCTGTGCATTGTGTCACAGGATGATGCCCCCTCGGAGCCACCGGAGCGGTCCCAGCGCACCACGCCCAGCAGTACTTGCGCAGCCTGCCAGCAGCATGTCCACCTGGTCCAGCGCTACCTGGCCGAGGGCAAGCTCTACCACCGCCACTGCTTCAGGTATGTCGTGGCCAGGCCTGGTGGGGCGGCCACTCTCCTTGGCAAACTGCAGGTCTGTGGCCAGCTGCACCCCATCTTTGCATGTCTGTGTCCTTGGGACACGTGGAGCATCAACAACAGTGCTTGAAATGATACTGAAGATGCTCCATTTCCTGCCAGCCCCCTGTCCCAGAGGTCTGATTAGCCCCTTGTGTCCAGCCCTGTACTCCATTCCTCCCTTCCTCCCTGCCTCCCTTGCTGACTTGTGGTTTCCCCCTGTGATCCCAGCCTCTTGAGCTTCTCCCTTGTCACATGAACACAGATGCTCTGCCTCTTTACCACCTGCCTACCCAGGACCACCCCCCTTTCACTTTTCAGCAAAGTCTGAGTTATGACATCATCCTACAGACCTCCTTCCACCTACACTCTGCATCCTCAACTGGATATACAGGCTTCCATGCTGCCTGGGTGGTGCTGAGCTCTCAGGGAGTATTTGGAGAGCTGCAGCTGTTAACAAACTGAGGAATGAGAGTTTAAACGTCAGCAGCTCTGTGGTTACTCCCCGCGTGCAGGTCCTTACCTGTAGCACCTGTGAAATCATTTCATTTTGCTTTCCCTACTCTGATGATGAAGGGATGAGATCTCTCCCATGGGCCACAGGACAAGAGCTGGTGTCTCAGGACAGAAATATTGAGGCACTGGGAAGATACAGGAGGCCTCTTTCATCTGCCTAAGTCAGTTGGGGATGTGCCATAGAAACAGCATCGCAGGAGGGGAGCTAAACTGGGGCCTGTCAAGCTTCCCATCAAGCAGGAGTTTTGGGGTGCAGGTGCAGCATTCCCACTGGCCTCATGGGCCAGGAGTAGGAGAGGTGCCATATCTGCCATAGCATAGCTGATGGCCCTTCAGACTGAGCAGTGAGATCCCTGTAATTTTATCCCAAATATTTTACCTCCTCATGCTTTTCTTATCATTTTTCCAGATTTGTTTTTTTTTTCCTGTGCTGATTCATGGATGCTGTTTGGTCATGAAGTCCTTTGGCAGCATTTACTGTGGGCTAATGGAGATAAATCCAAAGCAAATCACTTTCTCCCCTTGTCCGAACTTGCCACTCTTCATTTCATCATACCCCTTCTCTCTAGAGCTTCTGTGTCCTCACACTTCTGCTCTCCATTTCAAAGGAAATCCCAGTCAACTGGATGCCCAGAGCAGAATTTCTCACCAAAACTATCTGCTTGCAGTGTAGGGCAGCCAGCTGCTGCAAGAGCCAGGTATTCAGACAAGAAGGAACAAGCTTGGTTTTCATGGGAGTGCTTGATCAGCCCCTTGCCCTTGGCTGTCTTTCATGTATGCTATTCACCTTCCCAGGTGGAAAAGCGCTGACTTGATTGCCAGTGCTGTGCACTACTCTTGTGCCTGAAAGGCTTCATTAGGAAGCATTCAGAGGCTCAGTGGGGAAAGAGTGGATGATCCAAGGAGATGTGGCAGACAGCAAAAGACAGGGAAGCTATTAGCCCAATTTCAACAGGAAAGGCAGAGTGTATGAATGGCCCACTGCTTCATTCCCTTGTCCTTAACAGCCGAATGTTGTGGCCCTGTTGGGTGCCATGGTCATCATTAGTGAGGTTGAACATGAGACCAGGCCAGCCTCATATGCTGTTTCTCCTGACTGCTCTTGAAGCCTCCCATGCAGGAATTTCCTGAGTTGAAAGTGATTTTATTTAATAATTGGAGTTTGTGGGGTTTTGTTTTACAAACAAATATGTCTGATGGTTCTTTAACCACCTGGACTCTTGGCTCCTGCAAAGGAGCCCATAAGCCTCCATGTGCCTGTTCTGAACCAGCTGCTCCCTAATTCCAGTTGATACTCCCTGTTTCATGTCTGTGAATGGTTGATCCCTCTCCCCCTTCCAAGTCTGGAAACCACACCATATGCCAATACCAACTGTTGCCCTTCTACGTCTGTTAAATCCTTTCTGAGTTGAAGGAGGGGACCCAAATGCACACAGTATTTGAGTTGTGAACTCCCCAGGGGATCATACAGTGGCATGGTGACATTTCTCTGTTCCTCTTCTTTCCCAAATGACTCCCTCAAGACAACACTAGGATTTAGTAGCAGGGGTGGGAACCATATTACTGCAAGGATCTCCCAGATGCCTTACCTTCCATGAGGGGCAGGATGGCATACCCCATCTCATGGAGCTTTCTCCTCTTGTTGGCAGGTGTAAGGAGTGCTCCAGCACGCTGCTCCCGGGGTCATACAAGCCCGGGTCAGAGGCGGGGACTTTTGTCTGCACACAGCATCGTGGTAAACTGGCCATGAGTGGGAAGGCAGAGAGGAGGCCCAGCCCAGACCGACAGTCACCAGAGCTAAGAACTGAGACTGGGGCCGACAACATGAGAGAGGATGCCCTCCCTGCAGGAGCAGAGGTGGGGAAGGACAATGGCAACTCCCTGGAGAGCATGGCAGAGACCCATACGCCTGCAGAGGGCCTGGCTGGCCCAGCAGAGAAGGACAGCACAGCCAGCAAAGCAGAGACAGCGATGGCCCCTGCTCATGCAGGCAGTGGGGCACCAGTCTCCCAAACTCCTTCCAGACCTCCCCTACCCAGCAAGCCCGCAGTGCTCACCCAGGACAAAGCCAGCTCACTGGATGGACAGCTGAGAGACTCGCATCCCACCCCTGCCCCAAGGAAGGCCACCGATGCCTCGGCCCTCTCCCCTCCAACCTCTCACCCTGTCCCCCGGCCCAGGTCCACTCTCCAGGGTGAGAGCAGCGAGGGTGGGCCTGGCATAGTGAATGGTAAGAGGGCTCAGTGGCAGGGGTTACCCTCCACACCCCCAGTGGCAGAGGTGGTCGGCTGCAGGTTGGATGAGTTTCATTCCTTCTCTGCAGCCCAACACTCTTCTACCTCTGAATAAATCTTGGGCTCAGACACTGAGCCCTTGACTGCCAGCCATCTCTAAAGCAGGGAGAGCAGTGCTAGCTTTCATACCTGCCTATTCCCTTATATTTCTCCAGAGCTCTACAGAGTTTGCTGGCAGTGCGGAGGGAAGGTGGCAGTGCTAGAGCAGTTTGCAGGTGTGGGGATAAAAAGGGCACATCAAGTCTCCAGGTGCAGCTCCGAGGGTGAGGTGGGGAGAAAAAGGCAAAGGGAGTGTTTAGGGTTAGCTGGCTGCACCAGCTGCAGGAGAAATGCCTTGAGGTCTTTAGCGAGTGGGAATAGCTGCCCACCTGTAGGAAGATGTGTAAGAAGTGTCTTGTATTGATTTAACCTCTTTCTTCATGTCCTTTTGGTGTTGTGACAGTCTGACACTGTGTCTTCCTAGGTCGAGCACCTGAACCCAGTCCCCCTGTCCCAAAACCTCGAGGAAGACCCTGCTCCTCTGATCGGTATGTCCTTCTCCTTGCAGATCACCTGAAAATCCATAGCAAGCTGGGGCTATGGGAACCCAAGCACAGCTGTGGGTTTCTCTACCACCTCCATCATCCTCTGCTCTCAGGAGGATGTAGGCTTTGACCATGTCCCTTTCCTTATAGGTGCCAGCCCAGCGTGGTCAGTCAGGCTAACAGTGTTCGTCCATACCTCCTAGGCCCTTTGTCTCTTAGGGTTTGTAAAGTGTTTGAGGGCTTCATGAATGCATTTTTGTGGCAAGTGCAGATGGCCAAGTGCCTTCTGAAATGGCTCTGCTTGCATGTGCTGAGAAGAGGACACTTGTCTGCCTTGTGGAGGGTTTGTCCTGGGAAAGGTCCAGTCCAGGGTCATTGTGAGTGCCTAGCTGCAACCTTTACACTTTCTGGGCTCTTACCCAGGAGTCCACTGGTGTTGGTTCGTTCTTACCTGCCCTTGGGACAGAGATTGCACAAACACCTCACATTTGCAATGGTCAAAGAGCAGGTGTGTGCGGCAAGTGGTGACCACTCCTGATGAGCACTGATTCACTGAGCCGTAGTGTGGGCTGTGCTCCCAGAGGACCAGCGGTGTTTTCAGCCACAGGAGTTAGCAAAGAAGAGTGCATCCCTGGGACTCTCGGATGAACAGCCCTCTGCATGGTGGAGAGGAATGTGCCACAGAGGACAGATATCTGATCTCAACTCCCCCTCTGTCCATAGCCTGAGGAGCAGAGCTGGGTGTAGGAGTGGTGTCAGGGAGGGGAAACCAATTATGCCCATAAAGCTCAGCCTTTACCACTGCCTAGCAGATGGAGGCAGAAATATTTGGAAACCAAAACACTGGGTCCAGCAGGCAAGTCAGGCAGGCTGTGCTTCCCTCAGGCCCATAGGTTTGCCCGTGGAGAGCAAGACACTATGCTTGGGGAAGACTCCTTGGATGATAAAGCTGCTTCCGCATGGGAGATATCCTGTTCCATCTGTCCTTTTCCCCAAGAGCTAAGTCCCTCTCCAGTGCCTCGCCATCCCTGCTTGTCTCTGCTCCCTGCCACCTCGACTTCTCTTTCTCTTCTACCAGTGGTGGAACTGCTACAAGAGCCAAGGACCCACCATGGATGGCCTTAGTGCAAGCAGAACCCAAGAAGAAGCCAGCTCCCCCTCCTCCCCCAGGCAACAGCCATGAGACTCCGAGTAGGACTTCAGAGGAGGAGGATGGGGAGGAGGTGGGAAAAGTCAGGAGTGAGGAGAGCAGGTCTGATGCCACAGAGCCCAAACCTTACAACCCCTTCGAGGAGGAGGATGAGGAGGAAGAGGAGAGTGCTGATGCCCAAAAGAACACACCTGAGCAGGAGCAGAGTGAGGCTGCTGCCAAGCCTCTCCACCCCTGGTACGGCATCACGCCCACCAGCAGCCCAAAGACGAAGAAGCGGCCAGCTCCACGAGCTCCCAATGCTTCCCCGCTAGGTAAGCTTCCCCTTGCTCCCTTATCCCTCCTCTGCAACCCCTATGCATTCCCTTGGAGGCTTCCTCTTCCCAGGTCCCTCAGCATCACTGGCAGGCCAGGCCATGCAGTGATGGTTGTGCTAAAACTTGCTCTAGCCATGTCCTCTCTACCCACTGGAGCATGGCATTTGCAGGCAAGACCTTTGTGCTGACCCCTGTCTCCAGTGCATACCATCCTTCCCTTCTCTCCTGGCTCTCCCTTCACTCCTCCCTGAGCTCTCCCTTTGCTTTGCAGCCCACCACCCCATCTCCAGGCTGTCACACTCTGAGCCGTCGTCCTCCACCCCATCTCCAGCCCTCAGCCTTGAGAGCATCAACTCTGAGAGTTCAGCCAAAGTGCTGGGAGACACCGATGAGGCCTCAGTGCCCAAAAGCTCCTCTGAGCCCACGGTCCACACGCCAACAGCTGCCAAGACCTCTAGTGCTGATACGCCGCTGGCCAGCGTCTCTTCCAGCGAAAGCCCTGCTGCCCCAGCCAGCCTCTCCACCAACTCCTCCTTCTCCTCCTCCAGCGAGCTGGCCAGCTTCAGTGGGGAGATGCAGCCCAGCACCCCACATGCCAGCAGGAGCATCTCCACTGGCAGCTTAAAGACCAGCCCCAGCCGGATGCCCCCCAAGCCTCCAGCTGGGGCCAGCCCTACACCCATCCTCTTGGCTTCAGAGGGGGGAGCTGGAAGCCCCAAGACACCCTCCTCACCCAAACCACAGCTGAAGGTGAGATGGTTGACCTTCCTCCCATCGAGATCAGGGGGCTTTTCTTGCCCATCCATCACTCGGTCACAGGGGGATTGTGATTCCAGGCTTTCCCCTTTGGTAGGTTTGATGTGTGACCCCCTAAAAGCAAGGTTCAGGTTTGTTAAATGGTGGCTCTGCTCATACTCTGCCTGCCCCATGTGTTAGAGAAGAGGCAGAATGTCATGTGGTCAGAGCAAATAGGAAAGGGAACTGTGAAGGAAAATAATTCAGCATGCTTGTTGGAGAGAAGCTGGGGAACTGATGCCAAACAGGAGCGCAGCTGGCTTTTTGCCCCATGGCTTGGCTGCTAGTGGAGACAAGTGCTTTTTACCTCCTTTAGGAGGATGTGGGGCAGGATAAACCCTAGGGCTGCCCTGTCTGCTCATTCACAGCTGGTGGGATGCTGTATCCATTCTGTTTCCTGGATGTCCATGTATCTCCTTTTGTCCCTCCTTTCCAGTCTTCCTGCAAAGAGAACCCCTTCAACCGGAAGCCATCGCCTGCCGCCTCCCCCTCGGCAAAGAAACCTCCCAAGGGCTCCAAGCCAGTGCGTCCTCCTGCACCAGGTCATGGCTTCCCACTGATCAAGCGCAAGGTAAAAGGGCCCTTAGGAGCAGGGCTGTAGCAATATACGTGCACCCTGGTAATGCATCTGTGGGCAGGGATACAGCGGGTGGCTGTGGCTGGGGAGGATGGTGTGTAGACTAGACCCTGTTCATGGCAGGACCATGGTCTCCCTTTGCTCCAGAGTGGGATGGGGATTTCAGATCTACCCTTAGGTGGAATATTCTGTTGTTCCTCTGGCCCTGTTAGTGTTGACCAGCCTTTGAGTTACCCCTGGAAACTGGACGGTGGTGGTTTATGGTTTGGCAGGTGCAGACAGATCAGTACATCCCTGAAGAAGACATCTATGGGGAGATGGATGCCATCGAGCATCAGCTGGACCAGTTGGAGCACCGTGGGGTGGCTTTGGAGGAAAAGCTTCGCAGTGCTGAGAATGGTATGTGGGGAGGGCTGTCTGTGGATGGGGGGCAGGATGGACCTTAGGGCTGCCCTCTCTCCAGCAAAGGAGATTGTAGCATCCCTACTGATGCTGGGGTTGGAAGAGCAAAATAGGATGTGCTGGGCTCCAAGATTGGTCACAACCATACCCTGGACATGGAGATGTCCCTAGAATTAAAACATGTGGCAAAAAAGCTAAGGTCTCTCTCTGGGACTCAGGAACAGGCTGAGGTTGGATTGGCCATAGCCCAGCACCCCTCTCTGGCTTGGCAGAGCCCAGCCTGCTGCAGGGTGATGGAATCCTCCATCACCAGGGCTGGGAATGGCTCTGAATTGTCCCTTTGCTTGGCAGACAACCCTGAGGACAGCCTGCTTGTGGACTGGTTCAAACTTATCCATGAGAAGCACATGCTAGTGCGCCACGAGTCGGAGCTCATCTACATGTGAGTGTATGCAAGTGTGGAGAGGCACTGACGCTCTTTCGGGGAGCCCTTTCTCAGCCCTTCTGAAATGGTGTTTCCAAGGGAGAGCCTGACAGGGTCTCCTTGCCTAGAGAAGGGAGGGAGAAAGGGCAAGCAGACAAATCTGTCCAGATATACTCAACTGATCCACAGCAAGTCACCAGAGCCTCTGCAGTATCTCCTCCAGAAAGGCCTTGAGCAGCCAGGGCTGGTCCTTGCTGGTGTTTGGCTCCCTGGATATGCAGGACAAAATCAGCATCTGGGTGGTTCTTTCCAAGCTCACCCCATACTTTGGGATGATGTTCCTCCTTTCTGGAAAGTTGCAGTGGTTCCCAGCAGTTCCCCCTTCCCTTGCAGCTTCAAGCAGCAGAACCTGGAGCAGCGACAGTCAGACGTGGAGTATGAACTGCGGTGCCTCCTCAACAAGCCAGGTAAAGCACCATTCTGGGTGTGGTTACCCCTTTTTTTTGAGTCAGAAGGGACCCCACAAGGATCATTTTTTCCCTGGGCATCATCTCCCCTCTGTCCAGGTGGGTCTCAGGTGAAGAGAGGCAGATCTGTAGGGATGCCAGCACAGTCAGCTGGGTCTAGAGCCACTGCTCCTTGTGTGCCCCAGCCTTGTGCAGGGATGTGCATCCTTTTGTCCCAGTGGGATGACACATGCAGGGCTCTGTCACCAAAGCACTGTCAGTTCAACTGGCTCTACAACATGGCAGGGTAGAGGGGATCATGCTGGGGATCTCTGCCCTGAAGCTCTGAATTTCAGCACTCCTTCAGCCCTTTAATTGCCTGTCCTTCTTTGGGGTTTGGGTGGGTAGAGAAGGACTGGACTGACGAGGACCGAGGGAGGGAGAAGGTGCTGATGCAGGAGCTGGTGACCATCATTGAGCAGAGGAATGCCATTGTGAATTGCCTGGACGAGGACCGGCAGAGGTGAGTGAGGAGTGGGATGGGCTGGGGGAGAAGGGAAAAGCATAGCCCATCTGACTCAGCACCACATGAGCAACTCGTGGGGGTGTCCCAAGATGTCCATGTTGCTGATGTCTTTCGCAGGCTTCCTAATATTTGTCTCTTTGAATGCTTTGTGTGGGAAAGACAGGACAGTAAGTGCAGCATGTGGGATTTAACCTGCTGGTAGCAAATGCTCACAAGACAGTGATGGATCTGCCCTCTGTGGCTTCTAAGTAGGAGGCTCTCTAGCCTTTAACAATACAGCAGCTGTTTTCAGGGCTGAATTGCTGAGCTCTTTCCCATTCTTTCTTTCAGAGAAGAGGAGGAGGATAAAATGTTAGAAGCCATGATTAAAAGGAAAGGTAAGAAACAATTCGGAAGATTTTTGGAGTGGTGTTTTCACTGCTGACCCCAGCAAGGGGCAGCACGAGCCATTTGTGAAATTTTGTGCAGGAGAGATTGAATCTATTCTCTGCAAACTCGGTAAAATTTCCTGTAGGGCCACTAAAGTTCGAGGCACAGTTGTGCTGCTCCCCAATGCTATCAGAGAAAGAAGTGTGCATACAGTGGAGGCCTTTGATTCGTGGCTCTCTCTCTTGACCCTGTTGTCATGCATGTGTCTGTACCACCACTGACATCCCACAGTAACAACCTCCCTTTGCGATCCCAGAATTTCACAGGGAGACGGAGACTGAGACCAAGAAGAAAGGCAAATTCAAGCCCATGAAGGTGCTTAAGCTGCTGGGCAACAAGCATGACTCCAAGAGCAAGTCACCCAAGGAGAAAAGCTAGAGCAGGGGAACACCAGCAGTGGGAGGGAAGTGCTTGCCAGATGGCCCTGGCCTCCCCCACAGCTGGCTTGCCTCTCCCCCCTGCTCCCTCCCCAGGGAGATGCCAGCCCTCAGCCCAGAGTGGGGGAGTCTGACCAAAGCACTCCCCTTCCCAAGGCTGCACAGGGGCATGGCCATCCTCTCCATGAAGCCTTGCTAACGAGGTGGGGAGAAGATGGATTTGCTTCTCAGATACGTTACCCCGTTGCGCGTTCTTGTCATTAACTGAGAAGCAAGCTAAGGAGTTTTGTGTTTGTGGGAAAACTTGCACTAACTGCACCCCGTCCTTTCTCCTGCTCTAACTGTGACAGTTCCACGTGCCTCTGACTTATGCCAGGAGGGGACTGAGCCTCCCTGTCCCTTCCTGCCTGCCTGCTCTTGTGCCCTTTCTGTCCCATTTTTAACTTCGGGAGAAAACTCTGACATTAGAATCAGGATTCTTTGGGTTTTACTGGCCTAAACTAAAAGGTTAAGAAAACACTCCCGTGTCACAAGGCTCTAGAGCCATAGCCAAAAAAATAACTGATGCCCTATTTATTTTGAGCTGTCCCCTCCCTCAAGCGCCAGGGCTGGGTGGACTCTGTCACAAAGGCTGAGAGGACCCACGGGGACAGTGTACAGCTGCTGGGACATAGCGCACACGCCCTACTCAGGACCCCCACTGCTGCTAAACACCACTGCTGCCTTCCTGGGGAGGGAGGAACGTCCCTTCTCTAGGCAAGGACAGAAAAGCTCAAGACTGACTCAGCGCTGGCAAGGGGCACTAGGCTGTGTCCCTGCTCACCAGTGCCACCCTTGAGCGGCTTGGGAGAGAGGCGTGGTCACAACTGACCTTTACCCAGCTTTGTCTGTGTATACTTTAAAAGTGTGCAGGTGTTGGCTGGTTATTTTTTACACCTCCTTTACTACATGAATTCAAACCCATCCTAAAACTTTGAACCCCTTATTTTATTTGTTGTGTGTGTGCGTGTGTGTACATTGGAGGAGGGAATGGGGGGTGGTGTTCTTCCAACCATCCCTTCTCCCTTCCATTTTTGTTTCCTGCCTTCTCTTTCAAGGCGAGGAGAATTATTTATTGAATTGTTGGATCAGCCAGAAGTAGAGTTTCATGGATGTTTGTTTGGTCAGCTGTTCATCATGCCTTCTCATTAGCAAATTAGACTTAACCAGCCCTGAGCCATCTGCTGCAGTCCCTTCTAAAAACCCAACAGGCTTTAGCCAAAATGCTCTCAGAGCAGTGCCTTGCAAGGTGGCTGGCATAGCATTCTGGAAAGGGATCCTCATTTCCCAAAACCAGAAGGACCCGAGCCCCTCCTTAGTCCCAGTGTGGCCCCCGTGGCTGGGAGTTGGCCAGCTCAGCCCTGCGCTGGTGATGCCATCTCACCCTTCCCTACCCCCGCAGGCTGATGAGGAGCAGTGGTAGGGGAGGGGAGATCCCAAAGCACAACTCTTCTACAAGGAGAAACAAACCTGCTTTAAAGCCTACTGTCATGTCACTGTTGCCAAAGGCCATTGGGATCACTGCAGCCCAACACCCCTTGGCCCCACACCCAGTCAGAAGATTGATTTGTAAATTATACTGTACTAACTCTGTGACTTCCATTCACCTGAACAAAAATAAAAGAACCATTGGATTTAAAAAATGATCTTGACTTAGGTTTCTGATTCCTTTGTGTAGTCATGTTGGACAGGGCATGCTGCCTGGCTTTGGTGAGTGGCTGACAAGGGTATTGCTTAGAAGCAGAGGATGGGATCTTAAGGAAATCAGAAACTGGACTTTATGCTGGGATTTGCACAGGAAAAGCAGGGCATCATGCTTCAGCCTGCTGGAGTACAAAGGTGTGAGTTTGTCTGAGGTGAGCAAGCGGCCATTTCCAGTCTCTGTGAGAACCCAATGGCTATTCTGCATACCATACTTTCAGGAACCAAAAAACCACAGCAAACCCGCCTCCAAGAGCGGCAGGTGCTGCTCCAAAATCCCCTCTCCCTGCTCAGCACAGCTGTGTTCCTGTGACTGTGTTCCTGAGTGACTGCCCAGCTCAGCTGCTGCCCGAGGTTTGCTGATGCACAGTCACACTGACCTGCAGCAACATCAGGGGGGGCTCGTGCTTGCGCAAGGCCACACAGCTGCATCCTCCTCCCTGCCTTCTGCCAGCAGAGCCATTCCCTGAGTTGTTCCCTGAGTCAGGAGGCACAGGAGTGAGTGGGCTGCAGGTATGGGTGGCAGTGTGTGTGTGTTAGCGTCTTGCTGTCACAAAAAATGTCCACCTCTGGGTAGATGGGAAGGAGGGACATTTCTATGGGTGGATTGCTATACTGAGGCATTGCATAGGCAAAGGCGGCTCTGCTTTGTCATGTTTTGATTGCCATGTGTTTAATATTGTTGAGCAGGAGGGGATCCGGTGTGTGGGTAGGATTTTACAACAACTTCTGTCGCCGTTTATGTACAAATTGGTCCTGCCCGCTGGGCAACAGATAGTGCTGCCCCCTCTTTGGGAACAGATCAGTCCTTGAGACTCTGATGTCGAGAGTCTGGGAAGAAGAGGTGGGAACAAACTGCACTTGTGTTTTGTCCTTAGACTAGTCGTGGAGATCAGATTTGTTCCCACCAGGGAAGTCTTTTGTCATCATCTTTCTAATTTCCTCACTTCTCTTCTTGTCAATGATCTCCATCTCATGCATTTTCTGCAAAGTACAAAGGGAAAGGGCTGAGCAGGGAGAAAGCCAGCAGCTTTTTTTTTCTTCTTTTACCAACCTCGAGAACAAAAGTTCAATTTCCCTGATTGAGTTACATGCAGAGATGAAAAGAAAGGCTGAAAAGCCTCTACCCACCATTCCCCAAATTCACGCCTGGCTGTGTCATGAAGGCAAACAGCTCTCTGCCCCCTTCCGTGCTCAGATACCAGAGGTCTCTGCTTTATGGTCTCTGACACAAGGCATTCCCTCCACTTACTGTACAGACAAGGCCCTTGCATACCTGTGAGATTTCAGCAAGGACAATCCTTTTATACTCCTTGTCCTGTCCTAGAGCTTCCATCTGCGCCAGGAATTCCCTCCTGTCCTGAATTTCATTCACCACTAATGGATAAGAGAAAGAACTGTGGAAACAGGATGCACCCAAAAGGCAAGAAAACAAGTTGCTTTCTCGTTCTGAACCAATTTCCTAGCTCTGCTTGAACAGCAGTCCCACCAGAGGCAGGGTGATGTTCTTAACACTCATTTTGTACATCTTCACAATACCCGAGTAGTCCCTTCCACAGCGGGAAATGTCCCCTCTGCCCAACTTCTTACTGCTCCCCAACTTCCAGGAATGGTAGGTTTCTTTGGAGAGACAATTCTTTGTTGCTTGTGGGCAATTTAACCAGTCTGTGGTTGGAGAGAGAACCTGCTGTTGAGGTTCATTAGTTGACACATATCACCCAGTTATCTCAACCATCTCTGCTCCCAGGACCAGGCACAGAACATTAGCTGCTGCTTTGCAGGACAGACCTGCAGCCAGGTGGTCCAAGTCCTGACACAGATGTGCCAAGGACAACACTCAGCTTGTGACAAGTTTTGGAGGATACCAAGCACGTGTGATGCCAGTTGCACTGGCTCCCTGCAGCAGGGACCAAAGCACCCCTTCTGTACACATTATTCTGGTGTGGCCCATCTTTGTGCCGTCCTGGCTAGCGAAGGGCTGGCTGAGTGTACACACATATTGAAGAGGTATTAGGCAGGGTTCTGCTATCCTAGAATACTCTGCAGGCCAAAGTTTTTTACTGCTTAAAATTTTGCTCAGCATTTAAGCTTTGCTAGTGTAACTGCTGTGATCCTACAGTGAAACAGCCCCAAACCACGGTCAGGCTGGAAAGTGACCTAGTCTATGCTGAGTTACGCTTGCTGGGGAAAGGACCCGCAGTACCTGGGCTTGCTGCCCAGGTCACCCTGCACATCCCTAGGGTACACCCCTGCTGGCAGAGTTCATTTTGTGCAGGCAGCTCAGGGAGCTTTAATCTGCCAGGAAACCTAGGCAGTCTAAGCTCTGCAAGGATGGCTGGATCACAGCACTACAGCGGCAAGTCCTTTCTCTTGGAAACTGGGCTTTGTGCCTCCTTCTGCAATGGGCTTCAGGTTACTGGCAACACAGCCTGCCACCCCAGCCCTTGGAGGGAGCTGGCTTCCCAGGCTTCCCGCCTGCTCCCTCCAGGGGGTGTAAAGACCTACATTCTTCAAATCGATCAAGCTCAGGTATCTCCTCTTCCTTTGTCCGAATCGGCACCCTCTCCACCTCGTCCTCCACCTCATCCTTCCCTGTTGCTAAGATGTTTTGAAGTCTTTGCTTCTCCTTTTCCAAATCTCCTGTGAATGCCAAGGGAAAGGAATTTGTTATCAGCCTGTGTCCTCAGGGAGGAGCCTGGCTTCGCCACTTCCCTGCACGCGGTGACAGAGGAGATGTTACATTAACATCAGTCCATCCCAGGACTGAACTGTGCAAGCACCACGCAGGCGGACAGAGCCAATCAGAGCGACATTAGAGGTTTGATTCACCCTTATGTGCTAGAAAGTCACACAGTGCTTCCTTCTTATTCAAGGACTGTGCAGGCCCCAGTTGCCTGTCCCCACCCTGAGCTGGGGCGCAGAAGTCAGCAAGCACTTAAAGTAGATGTTCCCTCAGAGATCCATTTCTAAAGCATTTCTGAAGACTGAAAGTGTGAAGACATGAAGCAATTCAGATACCTCCTGCCACTACTGAGACTGCAGGCAGGGGATGAACAGAAGGGGAAGAGAGGGTCCAGGGGTCACCATGTATTTATCAGCAAAGTTTGCCAACTTACGTGTGGGCTGTGGCTTGAACTTCTCTCGGGTGTAGGCATCTCCTGCCTGGCACACCTTGGCAGGTCGGAGATGTGGTCTAGCTGGAAGCCTGCATGGCTGACTGGCTGGCGGGCACAAAGCAGGCACTGGCTGTTTGTTGGATGTGGGGGGCCACTGGAGGGGCAGGGCATTTCCTCCTGGGGAACAAACCAAAAATAACAGTGAATGAGATAGAAGGGACCATAGTGATCCTGGCTATTGCCAGCAGATCTGCCTGTTGATCTACTGTAGCAACACAAGCAAAGACTCCAGATGCCACAGATGCCTCACCCTGGTCGTTGGTACGTGTTGACATGAGACAGACTGTGGTTCAAGTCACCTTGTTGTGCCTTGTTTCCTGGTTGACCCTTAGGGACACCTCACCCTTCACATCCCAGAGTGTCAGCAGCTGCCGTGCTGCTGTTTTAAAGCACTTGCTCATCCAAGCAGGCTGTGGACGAACGGCCCCGTCTCAAGGTGTGCGGCAAAAGCTCTTCACCACCAGCACAGCAGCGGTCGGGAGAGCCCGGGCGCCTCACTCACGTTTCACACAGTCCATCAGGTATCGCCTCTGGGAATGCGTCAGCTTCAGCTCCTCCATCATCGCTGAAAAACACGACGTGTGCGTGAAGAAGCAGCGGGGCCGGGCTGGGGAACCCGCCCCGGGGCCACCCCCCGTCACGACCCGA
This sequence comes from Empidonax traillii, assembly GCF_003031625.1. Classification (NCBI taxonomy): domain Eukaryota; kingdom Metazoa; phylum Chordata; class Aves; order Passeriformes; family Tyrannidae; genus Empidonax; species Empidonax traillii. The sequence goes on along the minus strand of NW_020955248.1, from coordinate 1,132,672 downwards.
ACACAGCGGGGAACATGCGGGTTTAGGAGGCTCCAGCCGGGGCGGCGACACCAGCGACGGGCCCGCCCGGTTCCCAGACCGCGGTGGGACGCTCTCCTTCGGGCGAGGCGCAGCGGGCAGGAGCACTGGGACATGAGGGGGGGGGGCCCGCTCCGCCGTTACCTCTCAGCAGCTCCCGGGTGCCCGGGCTGTATGAGGCCCGCTTGCCCGCCCCCGAGCCCCCGCCGCGGCCCGGCGTCCCCAGCGCCTCCATCGCGACGGGCGGCGAGCGGCGCGGCCGGGGTGGCGGGCGGGACGCGGCGGCTGTCGCCATGGCAACGGCACCGGATGGGTTCCCGCGGCGTCACAGCAGCGCCCGGAATTGGCTCCTGGAAGCACCTCCCAGTTCCGCCGGGCGGGCAACATGTCTGACAACGAAGACAAGTGAGAGCGGGGCGGCCGGGGGCACGGAGAGCGGGTGGCAGTGGCGTGTCTCGCCTCGGGGAGGGTCGGGGGGAGGCGGCCCCGCCTGTGACGTTTGTGTCTTCCCTGCAGCTTTGATGGCGACGACTTCGACGATGTGGAGGAGGATGAGGGCCTGGAGGACCTGGAGAACGCGGAGGAGGTGAGTGCCCCGCGGCTCTGCCGGTCCCGCTGGGCCGGTGCGAGGGAGGCCCCGGGGGCCCTCCCGGGACCTCAGGGCCTCGGCGGCGGGCGCAGCTGAGCTGCGATGCCGATCTGCTTTCTGCCAGGAGGGACAGGAGAACGTGGAAATCCTGCCCTCGGGAGAGCGGCAGCAGGCGAACCAGAAGCGGATTACAACACCCTACATGACCAAGTACGAGCGAGCCAGGGTCCTGGGCACTCGTGCGCTCCAGATAGCGTGAGTACTGCTCGCTGCGTCCCCACTGCCGCTGCACCTCCCTTTGCACTGAAACGTGCTTTCCTCTTCCCCCAAAAACTCCTGGATCCTTTGCTTGACTGCTGAGCTTGCATGTCGTCCTCTTGGTCAACGCTGAAGCCCAGGACCGTGGAGCTCTTGGTTGTACCTGAAGTCTCTGTGTCTCTCCTTGGCTGAGTCTGTGCTACTTGCACCTAGAGACGGGGGAGCATTTAGTAGCCCCTGTGAATTTTCCTAAGTCACAGGCAAAAATTAGTACAGAATGGGAGATGCTGATTCTGGTTTCTGTCTTTCCTAAGAGAGCCGATGTGGACTGGAAAGCTCATAACTGGTTTGTAAAAGCCAGTTGGAGAGCGGGATGCTTTGAAATGTCTTCAGTTGATACCATCAGGGTGTAGGAATTGGGATAGGAGAAACCAACCTGAAATCCATTTTGAGGGCAATTGTGTTGTGGCAAGCTGTAAGTTTTTTAAAGTACTTGCAATAATAAGGCGTCATTTATAACGGCTAATAGCATTTAGAACCTATTTTAAGTGCTGTCAAGGCTTGACCCTCAAAATGAGGCCTCTGTTCTGCATCGTTTAGAAGCTCTCAGGTAGTGGTCAGAGTTTTCCTTACCACTTTTCCAAGCTGTTCTCTGCACAGCCTCTGCTCTATGTACCTTCTTTCAACTGGCAGAAGGTCAGAAAGATGGGGGGAGATGAGATGGGCCCATGCCAGGCCTTTAATCCACAACACTCTGCCACCTGGTTCTACTTCACCTGCATCTTGGTGCCGAACTCAGGCAAGCAGCCCCTGTGGCCTCACCCACATATAACGTGAGCTTTCTCTGCTGCCACTGCTCAGTAGATGGGTGTCATCACAATCCATTGCAAAATGCTTAATTTTTTGCTTCCTAGAGGTAAAGTATGTTGTAAATCCACCCCCTCTCTTCCCCTGATCAAAACCTGGAAGCTGTGAGCAAGTCAGAACATAAGAGATGTGCTGGAGTTGCAGGAGGTGTGCTCAATATATAGCAGTTCCACCCTTTCCATTGGATTAGTTGTGGAACTGCTCATTTCTTCACGTTTAAGCACAGCAGAGGGCAACGAGAGGAGTGTGGATTTAACCATCCTTGAACAGGAACTGGTCAGCAGAGGCTGAGGGATGGGACAAGAAGAACATTCAAGTAAAAGTTCTTTCTGTAGCCAGCAGGGAGAATTTTTTTCTTGAAGTGTGTAACAGAGCAAATCAGTTTTGCCAGGCCCACCCTCCTACTTTACTGGCCATTGTACAGGTGACATAGGCAGGCAGATGTTTAGCTATCCCTTTTCTTTCTCTGTGTGTTTACTTAAGTGGTTGTTGATGTTCTTCCCAGGATGTGTGCCCCTGTGATGGTTGAGCTAGAAGGAGAGACAGACCCCTTGCTGATTGCCATGAAAGAACTCAAGTAAGTTACAGGTTTGGTGGTGAGTGTATTGATTCCCCTTAAAGTAAGCAGTCCTCTCCTCATCCCAGCATTTAGCAGTTTATTCCAAGATAATTTTGTCTTCCTTCAATAACAATGAGCTCTACGACACCCTTCCCCTTTTTGCACCTTGGAGCTTCTCCACAGTTGCTGTCTTTCATCCTCATTGCTTGCGTAAATAACTGATGATTAGGAGTGCTGTGGACCTCTTCTACTTCACAGTCCCAGGTGTTCTTTATTTCTGTGCTGGGAACTCAAGGTCCTCATCTTTCTTTATTCAGTTTAATTTCCCAAATGGAATTGTTTCAAAGCAGCCATCTGAACAGACCTGTGTTCGAATGAAGTCCTGGCAAAAATTAAAGTAAGGGTCAGTCTGGTGAGAATGTTTGTTTCCTCCACCTTTGCACACTTGGCTTATTGTGTTTGGCCCCTGCTTACAGAAAGGTAAGTAAATCCTTTCTGACTGTAGCAGAGGCAGCTTTTGGATGACCACTTGCAGGCCCACTTTTCCACTGCAGAGCTCCCTGCTGTCCCACAATTTGCCTGCACAGTCAGTGATCTGTATCACGTGCAGGTATCCTGCAAGCAACTGGACTCTGTTACTGAGTAGGTCCCTGTCCTGGAACTAAATTGTCCCTCTGCTCCCCCAGTTTCTCAGTGTATTGAAGTTGCTCTTGCAGATTTTATATCTATTACAGCTCCCTTTGTCATGGCCAGAAGCTCCTTAGGTCATGTTCCTGTCAGATCTTCAAGCTCAGACTGATTTGCTTCTGGTCACTGCCTGAGCGTGAGCTCTGGAAAATAAGTCAGGGTGTGACAAAGTGTGGTGGCATCCTGTTCTGTGCCAAAATTCAGATGTAAGTTTTGGAACGTTGGAGCTACTTTGCTACTGGAAAAACAGTGTCCCTGAATGTAAAGAAGTTGCATTACCTTTCAAGTCTGATAGAGTTGAAACCTGATGGTTTCAACTTGGTTAGATTGCACACTGATTACATTTTGCTGACTTTAATCTACTTCTCTTAAGTTACATTGTGTTCAGTATTTTCTTGATTTCTAATTGGAAGCACCCTTAGCAAGTGCTGTGCTCCACCCCAACTGTAACAGGGTTTGGTACCTGAATAGTCCCTATTTCATATCTCCTTCTTTAAATGTAGCTGGTGCTCTCAGGATGCAAAATTCTCTGTAAATATCAGTTTGTCCTGGAAGTTCTCAGAATTCTGCCACTTTTGTAGTGTCATGTGGGGAAAAATCTTCCGTCAAACAAAAAGTGGATTTGTTCAAGTCCCTTGATCTATTTTTCTTCCCCCTGTATCAGTGTTAGATGCTTTATGTTGTCTCATAGTGGGTTCAGATCACAGGGCTCAATTCCTGCACTGGCAACAGAGGTCTGACCTGTAGGTCTTTGGTGTTTATAGTCTAAGGGTGTTCAGTGCACTGCACCTACAAAAGACAGAAGGTTGTTGGGACTTCACTATATCATATAAAATCACTGGTGCTACACACCTCTCAGTTAAATATGATGAGCTTACTGAAGCCTCCAAGCACCTCAGTTCCCATTGCCTGCTAAAGTGATACAGTGAAGGCTCTGATATTTCTGTTCATCTCTCTGTCTTCCCTTCAGAGCACGCAAGATCCCCATAATCATCCGTCGTTACCTGCCAGATGGGAGCTATGAAGACTGGGGTGTGGATGAATTAATTATCACAGACTGATCAGACTTTGGCCACCGGTTTTGGTTTTTCTTTTCCAGAGATGTTTCTAATTTTGTTTAGTATTTGTGTAAATAAATTATAAATCTCCCCATTTGAAGTTAAATGTGTTTGGGTTTTTTTCCCCTCCCGCTTCCTCTTTCGTCTCAGTCCTACATGCCCAAGAGATGACTTTCTTACCTCTATTAGAGACAGCTTGGCTATTATTCTTTCTCTCTGTGTCATGGGCTATGTTAGTAAGATTAGGGACCCAAGGGCAATGCTTTTTTTGCAGCTTTTTTTCCCCCTTATCTTTTAGCTAGGCTGAAGCCTGCAGTAACTACTTCCTCCTCCTCCAGCACTGGTCCTCCCTGGTTATTGGACTGATACACAATTAAACTCCTGCTGTACAGAAATGATCTTGCAGGTACTCTGACTTCAGAAAGACTCCAGGCTTCCACCCCTTCTCAAAACAGGAGTGCTGAGCCACCTCCATTGCTTCTCCCTAGACAGTTGGGCCTTTGTGCCCTGAGCAGGTTGCTGTGGAAACTCCCCGTTTCCTCTTTGGCTGGTGCTGACTGTGGGGCTTCTCAGGAGTATCGTAGAGCAGCTCTCATCAAATCACCTATTGTTTCCCTGCTCCCAGTGCTTATCAGAAGTGGGGATCCCCTTTCAGTGGCACTGCCCCAGCCGGAAGCGCAGTCGCCACTCGCAGCCCCAGCAGCTTGGCAGTTGTAGGTTGTTGGTTGGCTCGCTCCTTGTGCAGCCGTCCTCTGACACGTGGCGGGACCGATCGTCCGGAGGGGTGGCTGCTCTCCAGCCACCTCACTTGTACATACCCTGATGGCACAGCAATAGTCAAATTCTGGAGTTCCTTTTATTTGTAGTGTGATGAGAGATCAGTCATTTGGCCCCTTCAGGTACCTGCACTCTCACCTCTGATGTGCAGGGAGGTAACATGCTCGAGTCAAGATTTGGGTGGATGCCTTACAATCTGCAAGGGCTTCCAGCCAGCAGCTACCTACTTTTCATTTTTTGTTCTGTGTGCATCAAGGTTCTTGCTCTGCACGAGGAAGGTCTGAGCTCTTGGGCGGAACACACCAAGTCTTTCTTAAGTATCTTACTAAAAAGTGCTCTCAGAATTTTCAGTTTTTATTTTCAAAGAGAAGAAGGGGGAAGGTGCACCTCACCTCTGGTTTCTGCCTCATAATAATTTTTTTTCTTTACACTGGTCCAGAAAGAGTATTTCCAACTAATTTGTGTTAAAGCTTGTGCTTATACATAGTGTTCATTCTCCATGCTGTATACGTGGTCAGTGCCTGCACGTGAGCATCCGTGTCCCAAAGGGAGTTTATACCCACCTGCCTGGGAACTCAGCTCATATAACCAACCACGAATGTCATTCTCTTACTGCTCCCTGTAAAAGCACCAGTCTGAGCATCTTCTGTTGATGTGCACAGGACGGGCTGGTTTTCAAGGCAATAATGCAAGAATTGAATGGGTCCCTGGGCAAGATGACAGGTCAAAGGGGATGTGGAGGTGCTTGCAGGTGTGGGAAGGGGGTTGGCTGTGAGGAACAAAAATGCTTCCTGATCCAGGCCATCCTTACAAGAAAAGGTTAATTTGCAGCACTGTGGCCTTCAGCCCTCACCCCCACCCTCCATGGAATCCTTTAATCACGTTGGTGCGGTGAAATTTCAGTCCTGAAATGGTGCCTTTGTGCAATCATTTTGGCGTCTGCCATAGAGCGCGGGGTCGTTTTCTTGTCCTTTTTTTTGTTTTTTTTTTAAATGGCTTCTTTGTTCCCTACCCGCCTCCCCTCCCCAGCCTTGCATCTGTATCAGATACAATTAAAGGGATAGGGAAGGATGCCGGGCCAGCTCCTGCTAGGCTGCAAGAGGAGTGATTAACCCCTCTGTTACCAGTGGCATTCTCAGTCCTGTCTTAGTTGTGAGGACCCTCCTACATGACAGGAAGTGTTTCCTTCTACTGGAGAATGATTGAGGCAGAGCCTACTTGCTTTCTTAATTTGCTTTATGAGGAGCTGGAGAAGGGTCCTTAGGTGTGGTTAAGAACTTTCTTTTTCCACTCTTCTGTTCATTCACGCCATGTCACTTCTCTCTCACACCCCTGAGATCAGCTCTCATACCCCTAACTCCACCCTGGCTTCCCTTCTTCCCCACACACACTCCTGACCTGATCAGCAGTGCAGTAGTTCCCTTCTGGGCTCTTCCTAAAGCCTGTAATTTTGGGAAGAGGTTTCTCCTCTTCATGAATGGTCAGTCCTATTTGGCATGGAACTCTTTAGTTGGCATCGCTATTATTAGATACATTTCAAATCTTCGTTCGCGAAACCTAGCCATGATATTAGATCCATTAAGCCATTCTGCTATGGATGCTCTTGGCCCTATACAGAACTTCATCCAAACAGTGCTGTGGTTTTTAAAAAGCTTTAAATGTGTTCTACAGTTCCTAGATGTCCTGCTGACTCTACTCACCCATAAAGTGTTTAGTGAACAGAAACTCAATGCATTTGCTTACATGGGTTAGTATTGAAACCTTTTGGAGTCAACTTGTAATTGTTGTGGAGTCTCTGTTAATTGGGCTCCTATCTTCCTGCTGTTGGCCTCAAGAGATGTTCTTAAGCACAGTGATATCTGCTACACAATTTTCTTTCCAAGAAGTTCAGATGCCCTCTCAGGATTGACTATACCCAGAATGTCTTCAACAAGTAAGAAGGTGTATACATCTAATCTGGAATATACTCTGTGTGTGTGTGTTTAGATTTTTGCTTGTGGAAGGCAAAGAGGCCGGGGGGTTGCTTCCAAAATGCAAAAGTTTGTATATGTGGGGAAGTTTTTTGAAGGTATGTCACCTGCTACCTGGTGATGAGGAACCAAGATGAGAAATCCCACACTTCTATCCTAGAAAGCATTAACAATCGCACTAAAAATTTTTTGAGTGAAGCACATGCAAAATAGTGCTCTTAATTGCGTGTTCTGAATCTCGGCTGAAGAACAAAAATTGTAACTTCTTAGAGAAAAATGAAACTTCTTACAGAATCAATGATTGGAGCTGTGGTGTGAGCAGAAGATGAGCTTCACCTCCATGAAGGAGTCTGGTCAGCCAGTCAGAGTTCTGCCTGTGTCCTTTTCCTGAGAGGCAGAGGAAGGCTGTGCAGAGGGTCCTTGTGGTGGTGTGGTGGTGGTGTGGTGGTGGTGTGACTCATTATACATTTACTGGGGGAAAAATCAGAGACTTGCAGAGAAGAGGTCGAAAAAACCCAGACATGTGAAAATGAAACTTTTAAGTTTATTATTCCATATGTTTAATGCAGAGTTAATGGTGCTAGGACAGCATAGAGACTGAGGAAAGGGAGGTGAGAGAGGAAGGTGCTACTTGCATAAATAAGGGGACAGCGCTGGAAGAGGTTACATGCGTACAAGGAAAAAACATTCTACATGATCTTTTCAGACACCACAAGGATAAGTCATCCATATCTAAGGGAGGCAGGAGGGGTATCTGACAGTCATATCAGCAGAGGGATACAGCAGCGCCCATCACAGTCCACGTTTGGTAAAGTCTCCTTCTAGACTGGAATATGCACTGGAAGGTCCCACAAATGTCTCTGTGATCAACCTGCAGGAGTCATCTTTTCCTGCAGCAATTTTTGTGCCAGTTCGCTCCCTGGCATGACAAACCACCCCAGTCCTGGAGGTGACAAAGGAGAAGCAAGCAGACTGTCCTCAGGTGTTGGGCTGAAAAAGGAGATTAGTCTGACTGGGAGAGCTGGTTGCTTCGAGTTTGAAACCCAAAGGGGAAAATAGATTCCTTTGCACCTAAATAGGCTTCTTTACACCCATCCAAGATTGGGTCTTTATCTACCTTGCTTAAAGCCACAGGAGTATCTTTCCATCCTCAGTGTAGATGGGAGGGAGGTGATGACTGGGAGACATGATGAACAAACGAGTGAGGATGCAGACCCCATCAGCCTGGGTTTGGAGTTCAAATAGTACTGGAATCAACTCAGGGTGTTGACAAGTGCACAGTAGCTTTCTTGGTGCCTCTTCATTTCAGGAAGGCACAGTCAAGACATGGAACAGCGAGGACCAAGTTTGCTTAGAGGTTTTTTGGGATTCTGAAGAGATTAGAAAAGACTGAGAGACCAGAAATGCCCAACATAAATGAATGATACAGAGTAATTTTAAGAAAAGAGGATTCACTCACAGCACCGTAGTGATTCACTGTCCTTCCCCACCTCTCCTCCACCTCCACACATGAACGCATGTGCACACAGGCTGTAATATGAGTAACACTAAGGCTGACAGTGCTGTTCCCAAGTCCCATGCACTGTTCAGGCAAGCCTTAAAATCCTCATGCTGGAAAAAGCGTGAGATTAAACAGAGACAGGATGGAGAGAGGAGGTGAGAAGAAAAGCTAGGATGCAGCTGTGGAAATCAGCAGGGAAGAAGGTGTAGGTTGTTCTTCCAAGGGGTTGAAGATTCATGCGTGTGTAAATCTTAGGCAGGACTGCTGCACAATGCTGATTGCAAGGAAGCCGTCCGTGCCATCCTCGCTACTGCTCCTCCTACACATCCACCAAGGATAAGCAACCACCCTTCACCTGCAGTAGGTGACAAAGTGTTGGCCATTGTAGCCTGTGGGAAACACTTGCTAACTCCCTGGAGCAGTCTGGGGAGGGAAAGGAAAGGACAGTCTCTCTCATTGTACAGTCCAGGGTGCACACAAACCCCACCACAGACCAGTCACTCCTTGTCTAGAATTCTCCTCATCTAGAAGGCCAATAAGGTGTGGCAAGCCAGTCGTGTGGCCTGCATGAAATTTGTAAAGGGCAAAAGGACGATAAACCTTCCTCTAGGTGGGTGTGCCAGTGATAGCTGGGGTCAAGAAAGGCACTTCTGTATACTCAGTGGGTTCTGGTGACTGGATGGCACTGAGTGACCTTGGAGTTCAGAGGCTCTTCTGCCTGTGCTGATTCTTCGGAGCCTTTCCATCGCTGCTTCGGTCACCGTTCCCCATTCCCTACGGTCTGGAGAGAGTCGTGTACACGGGCTGTTCCCAGTGTGTGGGGCTATGGGACTGTGGCACAGAGGGTGCAGGGTCAGAGATGGCAGTGTAAAGGGGACGTTGAGAAGGTCCCATATAGGAGAAGGCAGAATAAAGGCCAGAGGCTTGGGTGGAATGGCTGTAGTAGGGTCCCGAGGGCTGGTGGTCCGGGTAGTCAAACTGTGGCCTGGAGATGGAGGGGAAGGCCGAACCATAGTGGGGCAGACTCAGGGATGTGTAAGCTATCTGGGAGGTGGAGGGCTGGTCAGTGTAATGACCTCCAGGGGTGGACCCCTCCGTTTTCACCTGGGCCTTGGAATCCACCACTGATGAAGTGGCAGTGGACAAGGAGACTCCATGCTGCTTGGAGATCCAGGCAGAGTGTCCACTGGCTGCAGCCAGGGCGCTCCCAAGGCCATAACCAGCAGCCGCCGCTGCCGCGTAGCCCCCGACATGGCCTGGGTGGCCGGCGTGTCCGTTGGGCGGCAGATATTGGTCAAATTCGTTGACATCAAAGGTCTCCATGTTGGACATCACTTCATGGCTGATCTCCCCAATGTCCACATTGCCAAAGTCAATGTGTGGCTTTCCCCCTTCCCCCAGGGAACGCCCTTCCCGTTTGGAATCGGCTTTGCCTGCCTGCAGCTCGGTCTTAGGGGTGGTAGGCGGTGTGGGGGGCCCGTGGCTCTGACCTGCAATGTGAAGCACATTTCGAGGAGGAAAGAGAAAGAAGAGGTGAGTTACTGCTTTATGCCTGGCTCTATACATAGCTCTGATCTTTCCAGTATGCCAGCAGCTGTCTGCTTGGAGACTTCAGTGGAGGGAGAAAGAAATAGCCTAAACCAAACCTTTTTATGTCATCCTGTGCAAAAAAGGGAGGGTGCAACCAGACCAGAGGAATGCAAGTGCCTGCAAAACTCAGGCACACCCCAGTACTGCTGACACCAGCAGAGTTTGTTGGGTCATGAGCAAGGTGTGAGCCCCTTTGCTAGGGCTTTCACCATGATGACTTGTCTTTTTTAAGCCTCTGAGCTGACTGTAGGTAAGAGATCAATAGATTCACAGAGACCTGGGACTCACCTGAGGAGTGTTCTGGATGACCATCAGACATGGGCGACCCTTCACCGGGATGCCTGTGATCCAGGTGGGCATTCTTGTAGTGGGCCTGGATGGCAGCAGCCCCACCAGCGTCCCCCTCCACCTGGCCTTCACCCTCGCCTTGTGTGGCCTTGCCGTTTTTCCGCCGGCGGGGCTGGTACTTGTAATCAGGATGGTCCTTCTTGTGCTGCATCCGCAGCCGCTCTGCCTCTTCGATAAAGGGCCGCTTGTCGCTTTCGTTCAACAGCCTGCAGAGACCGAGGTGGCAAAGAGGACAAGAGGGGAAGGAGTGGGGCAGATACATCAGAAAAAAACACCTATACGTAGCATTATGGGACACAGCGTGTATGCCAGGGTGTTGGCCCATTGAGGGTACTTCCCAGAAAAACAGGAAAAGCTTGGAGTGTTTCAGTGGAGACACTAATGTTTTTCTCCTACTCATTACTATTCATTAAGCCCTGACACTGGTTGGTGCCAGTGTTGGGTCCCCCTTTCCTCCCTGTGTGATGCTTCTCACCTCAGTAAGTTCAGCACCCTCTCTTATATTGCCAAAGGGCAAAGCACAGCCTTTCGTGGCTGTGTAAAATAAGGTTGGATGAACTGCTTTCAAAAACCTTGAGCAAATTAAGGACAGGGATCATCCCTTGGTGGCACACTATCACTATCAGTAGTGTTGCCTTCCCCATGACTCTTAGTCTTCCCTAGACTCTGTTTGTTCCAGGTTAACCTCCCACTCTTCCATAGGCTCTGCTCCAAGTTTGAGACTTTACTGAGCACAAATAGCAGGGATTGGTGTTGGCTCCACAGTACCCATGTTGTTGTGTGGAGCTTGCTAGGCCTTTAATCATTTTGCAATATCCTAGAAGAGACTTAAAGAAATTTTGAAAGGGGCAGAAACAGTGTATTCTGCTATTCCTGTAGCTCCTGCTCACCTCAGACATGGATAATGAAAAAGGCTGAAGCACAAAGAGCCAGCCTTTCTTGAACTCGGCCAAGCAGTTGTGAAAAATTTAGCTCCTATGTTGCTAGCCTTATAGAAATAGATGACCTTTGGTCTCTGGATGAAAGGCACTGCAGAAATGTAAGCTCCTTCTCTGTATTCCTAACAGATCATGGACTGCTCTGGTTTAAGGTAGGCTCTCTGAGGAAATGGTGAAATGCACAGGAAGGATAACCCAGAGCACCTGAAGATGAGATCAAGGCTTCAGCAGTGTTTCCGCCAGAAGCACTTCAATTTCATTTTACGATTTTCCTCCTCAAATATTCTTGTGACTCAAGACCATTTTACTTCCAACCAAAAACCAGTGCTCTCAGAAGGGACCAGTCTTCCCATGACTGGAAATTCTCAACAGCTGTTAAGGAATGGCAGGGCTCACAAATAGCAAAACAAAAATTCATTTATGTTATGTCCACGCCTTTTTCTCCCCAGCAAAGGAACTACATGGGATGGGACTGTGCCAGTACCTTGGCACCCCTGTAGCCCTTAGCACTAAAACATGACCAATTCTGTTAAGCTATAGGCTCTGAGGAAGATACAGAGGTCTGAACTGGCTCAAAAAACTAAAGATGAAGAGGAGGCATGGCTCAAGGAAAACACGGGAAAATCTGGTGGGGTATCACAGGGGTCACCAGCAAGTAATGTGTTGGTTCCTAAGCACCCCCTTTCCTCCTGCTCTTTGTGCATCCCCCCATCTGGCAGCCAGAAGGTGTGTGGCATGGGCTGGAGCCTGTCATGGTGCTGACCTGGGTTCACTCCAGGCGGCCTAAGCAGGTCGCAGCCACACACCACATTCCTCCTCTGCCTTAATCCCGGAGATTAAAGCAATTGAGCCACCATGAATCCAACACCAGCTTTCCTGTCTCCCTCCTGCCACCGTATACCACACTCACACGTCCTGGAGGGCTCTAATCCCTCAGCCTGTGCTGCTCCAGACGGCCCTTCAAGGGCCAACCCTTGTAGGCATCATGGACTGGGAGTGACCTTGCCTTGGCAAAACCTTCATCCTTGCAGAATGTGGGATATGGAGAATAGAGGCAACACCTGCAGAGCTCAGCCTCTGAAATCCATCTTGTGTGTGACGTGAACCAGAGCTGCTGGAGGTTATGCAGGAGTCAGATCCCTGCCCTGTGAGCTATGTTCAAGTGCCTCATCTCCTCTCCCCTTGACAGCAGCCCACGAGCAGTGCCACCATCAGGACAGAGGCAAGTCCACTCCCTGCATCTTTGCCTTCTGGTCTCTAAGGCTGCCTGCTCCCTCCTCCCTCCCGTCGGGATCAGAACTCAAATCGGCTTTAGCAAAGTGAAACTGGTGCAAGCAGGCAAAGGCCAGGAGATTTGGGGGGATTTGGATTTCACTTGCTTCCTGCCCTCCCCCTCCTGCCCCCATGCTCCCCAGGCCATAATGCAAAGGAATCTCGCATGGGCAGAGGAGTTATGGATCACAGAGCAAAGCCCTTCATGGGGCTTATCCGAGCCCGACACTAAATGCTCACCCCCGAGCTGAGGGGAGAGGGGCAAGCATCCAGCGCCGCACTCTGGGAAGACAAAGAAGGGCCAAAATCTTTCTGCCCACCTCTTGCATCCTCTCCTTCTGCCGCCTGGCATTGCACTGCTCTGCGTGCCAGGCACCTTGGCTCAGCCAGAGGCCTGACCCTGTGCTGGGACTCAGCTGCCAATGAGTCAGTGCAGTGATGGGGTTGGGCACTGGGGCTGATACAAGGCAAGGGCTGGCTGGGAGCAGAAAGCACCCAGGCAGGCTCTCTCCTACGTGTCCGTGATCCTAGATTTTGTGCGTATGAACCAGCTCCCTGGGTGCTGCTACCCTCATGCAAAGATACCCTCATTGGGGCCTCTTGCTCCTCCCTACCAAGCCTTCCTCCCCTTCTTCCCTTGCCTCTCTTGTTTTCCATTTCCACCCCAGAGGTGGTGCAGGCCGGCATTTTGGCTAAGAGTCACGCTGACATTTTCAGCAGCCAGCCTCCATTTGAGATCTGCTCCCTGTCTCACACTAGGGAAGGGAAGCATCCTAGGAAAGATATCCTGACCATCAAGCACAGAAACGTTCCCTTCAGTTTTAGTACATCCTGTTTGTTGTCTGCACCCATGGCACACCCTAAGCAGGTACAGACTTGGGAAGGTGAATGGGGCCGTAAGCCCCCTAGCACTTCATTTGGGGTCAGGCAGGTAGTGTGGCCATCAGGGCATGTCTTTTCCAACAAGGACTGGGGCCTAGAGGGGACATGGTGGCGGCACTAAGTTGGAGCAAACTCTGGGCTTAAAAAAAAAAGCAGAGGGGCATGTGGGATGCTGCTCCATCTGCTAGCTGTCTCTCAAGATTTCCCAGCCCCTCCCAGGGACAGTTAGTTGCTGGGGACATGCTCGGTTTAATGGTGGTGTTCAGGCAGTCTTTGTGATCACCTGCATTTGCCTCTCTGCTTTACATGCCCTTTGTCTTTATAAGGTCAGAACAGCCCACATGGAAATAGTAGTAGCCCACATTTTCCAGAGTTACAAGCCATGGTAGTAGGGTTTGGGTGGCCGCCCTGTAGGGGTGAGCCAGGGCCCTTTTGCAGGGACCCTCGTCAAAAGTTTGAGACTAAGCCATCCAGAAAAAATCTTGGTTGTTTGCAGTTGTACTGATGTGTAGGAGCTGTATAGTGTAGATAAGGGCAGTGGGAACCTCAGTGGAGGAAGACCCAGCCGTACCATGGCTGGAAGGCAAGGCTCCAGGCTTCTGCCCTTATAACCTTTGCACTACCTCCCCTGGAGTTTTGTGGCTGGTATTTTCTGCCAGCCTCACAGAAAGACACGCACATGAGGTCCTACCAAGGCCAGACACTGACTGTACCCACAACCCAGCTTTCTCTGCTCTACAGTCTCTGTAGGGGCTGGCACAGCTTAGAGAACCTCAGCTTGCACTAGGGACACTCAGAGACACTCAGACATTCAGCAAAGCACCCAGGTGGCAAACTCAGCAGCACACAAGAATGCCAGGCCTGACCCCACAAACTTCTCCTGGCTGTACAGTGATTGAAGAAACACGGAGACCTTGACCATTGTCCAACAGCAGTGTCCTACTGTTCTGAGTCCTATGTGGCCAGCAGCGGGAGCCATGCCCTTGGAGCAGGGAGGCAGTTGGGTGCATGGATGTCTGGGGGCTGTGTCTCCCTGAACTCTGAATGCAATACCCATGGAGTGGCACTGCTCTGCTATATTTTCAAGGAAAATGCAGTGTCTGGAAGGAGACCATTTCTCTAAAATCTGGCAATATTTTGTAGTACAGGAATGATACCTTGAAATCAACATTTTTGGAACAAAAAAGGTGGATTCTACATGCGTGCGCACACACACACACACACACACACACTCCTTCCAACACAGCTTCACAGTCTAGAGGCTGGCAGCAGAGCCCCAGGTGGGAGCAAGTGCTATGGTACAGGGAATGGAAGGCAGAGGAGATCAAAGCAGGAAAGAGCACCAGATTAGACATCTGCAATCAACAGCCTGCCTTTGACTTCCCAAAGAAATCCCTTTTCTGAGGTTACGCTAGACACTGAGGAGTCGCGGTAAACGGGCTGACATAGCAGAGGGACAATCTAATGCCCAAGGGGTTGGTTCCTTGCAAGCAAGGAGGTCTGAAGACAGAAATTAATAGACCTTGCTATCAGGTGCTGTACAGACTGTGTTTTGCTTCTGCTTGAGAGAATGTCTCTTGGCCCACCCAAAAACTGAGGCTTCCTCTATGAAATGCTGTCAGGGAGGGAGAGAGAATGAGCCTTGGTTTGCGTTGGTTGGTGCAAGGCAGTGGACTGTACTGGGCACTTGTGTCAGAAAGTGTTTGTAACAGTTTGATGGGGTTATTGGCAGAGACCATCAGATGGGATGGAAGTGGCATGGCCAGCCGGACATGTTTGGCTTGGGCACGACGGCTTTCTGCACAGTCGTGGGCTGGCTGCAATCAGGGCAGCCCATCGATCTGCTGGAGGAAGGAGGGGAGGGTACATAAAGGACCCAGGATCTGCAGGAAGACAAAATGAAAATGGGCACACAAACTGGTGGGGCCACAAGGACAAGTGTGTGTCTGCTGGCAAGAAGGAAGGGCATTACTCTGGGTGCAAAGGGAGATGCGGCTCATTTGAGTCAGCATAGTCCAAGACAGCCTGATAAGTCTGAGACTGTTGTAGGTCTCTTCCTTTCTGCTAAGCCTCATAACCCCCTTTCTAGCCAGGTCTCTCCTTGCCCATCTCACTGAACCTTCGGGGCCTGCAAAAACCGAGCCCATCCTGGGAAGGATGGATGTGGGGCTCTGACTGCCTGTCTCTCTTCCCCTGATCTTCATCCTCAGCTGTAACTTGGTTTCCCTCTTGCTTTGTGGCACTGCTCAGAAAAGAAAACCTGCTAGCACTGAGACCTGAGTTCAAACAGGCTTGAGGCAGACACCAGTGACTTAAGGCTTAAGTCTTAAAGCTCAGCCCATTTCCTGCTAGTGCACAACTTGGCCCATGAGGGATGGTAAGCCAAAAAAATGAGATCTCCAGGCGGTCAGGGAGGGGAGGACCGGAATTGTCCTAGTTGGGAACAATGGGGAAACACACGGGAAGGACTGCCACCTAGGATAAAGGAGAGCTCTGCTGAGGAATCCTTCACATTCAACCACCACTCTTGCTCCAGTCAACGACTGTGCTTCCTGTGAGGGGACTCCCTGTAGAGAAGGAAAGTTCCCCATAGAGAAGAAAAGTCCCCTCAAGTGAAATGCATTCCATCTGCTAAGTCTCCATCCTTCCACATGACCGCACAGTCCTCCACAGGACAGCTCCAGACCTCAGCCCTCACACCCTGCCCTCCGCCGCTCGCTCTTACCTCCAAAGCTTCCCCAAGGTCTTACTGAGCTCAGCATTGTGGAGGTGCGGGTACTGGTCAGCCAACTTCCTCCGGGCAGCCTGTGCCCAGACCATGAAGGCGTTCATGGGCCGCTTGACGTGGGGTTTGCTCTTGTTACTTCCATTGACCCGGACAGGCATGGGCACCAGGGTCCAGTCATAGCCGCTCAGCACCTGGCTGACTGCCTCGCGGATGCACACCGGGAACTTGTCATCATCCGCCTCTGAGTCTTGCTGTTCCTTCTTGACCTTCCCCATCTCCCCGTTCCCAGAGCCAGTGAGATGCGGGGAGTTGTCCGACGCCATGGAGGGTCCTGGAGAGAGGCAGTGGTGGTCTTCAGAGCCCACTGGGCTCATCTCCACCTCTGAAAGGTCTTGGTCATCAGCCATTGTTGCTCTCGAACCTTCTCTCTTCCTTCTCACTGTCCTTCTTCTCACTGAGGAGGGGAGGAAGGAAGACAAAAACAAAGGAAAGAAAGGAAAGAACAGGGAAAAGAGAAAAGGAGAAGCAACCACCAAAGCTGAAATGGACTCCAAGGTCTCTGAAGAGCTGACCACGAGACAGGGGCTGCTCAATAAAAGCGCAAGCAAAGCAATTGCCATGCACACCACAAAACCCGTGATCAATGGGGGTGGGGGTGGGTCGGGGCCCCTGATTAATTGGGATATTGCTCCCTATCTCTGCAATTGTGTGGAACTGACATGTGTGGAAGGGTCTGCAGTAAAAGGGATAAGGAAAGCTGGGGATCGGAAAGGAGAGAGACATGGACCATTCTGCCTGGGCACAGCACCCCATGGGGGAGTGGGATGTGGGGGACAGCCACAAAACTTGTGTGGGGAAATACCCCTTTCTTTTAAAAATCTACAGTGAAATTCCTGGGGGGGAGTCATAGAGGGGAAGCGCCAACTCTGTATCGATAAGCCAGAAGGGACCTATATCCCAGCTGCCAGGGAATCTGAGCGGGTGGCACCACCATGAAGGTAACCAGCCCAGGCCCTAGATCCACACACAGAGACCCTGATCCCAACTGTAGGAAAGTGCCTCTGCCGGAACACCTCATCCCTCACCCTCCTCTTGCAGCTGATTAACCAAAGGCTTAAAATACATCTACCCTGCATCCACACACACGCTTCTGTCTATGTATATGTATGCATATACATATATCATGCATATATCTATATATACGCAGATACAAACACAACCAAGTTTAACTTTGAGACAAACCAAAGCTTTGGGTTGCCTGCCCCACACACTCCACCTCTCTCCTTCTGTCTGCAGTCACCTCTAAAAGTCCCTGCTGCCGTGCAGCAATTTCCCCCTTGGAGAAAGGAACTCTTTAAAAATAAAGGCCTTGCTATACTACCCATTCAGGAATCAAAAAAAAAAAAAAAATTGAGAAGAAGAAAGAAATAAGAAAGGAAAAAAAAAAGCGATAGAAAAGCATGCCCCTGACTTAACTAAAAAAAAAAAAGCCAGTGCAGAGCAAGGGCTGCTGTCCTTCTAGTTTCAGAGGGCAATGCAGATTGTTGGGGAAAATGAAAAAAGTAAGAGAAAGTAGGGGGGAGAAAGCGCGAACAAACGTGTGCACGTGTGCGAGCAAGCTCAGGTAGGAAAACTTACATTGCTGGCCGGTGTGCCGGGCAAATCCTGCGAGGGCTGTGATTTGTATCCCAATAGCCCCCCTGTTCTCCCTCCCAGCCCCAGCGGCGTCGGGGAGCGCAGCACAGGGAGGCTCTCAAGCGAGTGCCATTCCTGAAGGGAGGCTTGGTTTTTACTAATACCCCGGCTGGATGTCTCTAGCTGGCTTTGCTGCTTAGCACCGGGGGAGGGAAGGGTGGAAGGTGGAGCCAAGAACTCCTCAGAGCCAGAATACAGTCGGTCAGGGATGACGGGGAGGGGATGCAAGCAGCCCCCCACCCCACCTCAGTCACCAGTGTGTTCCCTGCTTTCCGTGGTGCCTGCCTCTTCACTTGAACTGCTAGCATTGATCTGCTCTCAGTGGCATGGCCACCCCAGAGATGGTGCTGGAAGATTCACCCCTGGGAAGCTGGGGTGGTAGGATGCTTTAAGGGATCTGCGTGGTTTGGGGAGATGGGTGTGCATCCCCAGGACAGGAGTCCCACCCTTTTCCCCGATAACATAGTTATTCCTGGGGGATCTAGTGTTCCCCATATGCTAAATGAGTCCCCAGTCCTCATCACAGAGTCTCACGAGGACCCTGCTGCGCTGCAACAAGTTGGCCCAGGACCCTTTGGTTCAGGCACTGCTAAAAGGGCATCATTCAGACCTGCGTCTGTGGGTTGGGGAAGGGGATGCAGGAGATCAGGTGTGTCCTGCGGGTGGAGGACATCAAGTCAAGGGAAAATACCATGCTTCTGGACAGTGGATACCAATTTGAACCTTCTTAAGACTTTTGTAATC
Organism: Empidonax traillii; assembly: GCF_003031625.1. Classification (NCBI taxonomy): domain Eukaryota; kingdom Metazoa; phylum Chordata; class Aves; order Passeriformes; family Tyrannidae; genus Empidonax; species Empidonax traillii. The sequence goes on along the minus strand of NW_020955248.1, from coordinate 1,114,191 downwards.
TAGGGATAGGCTTGTCACAACATGTTCATCTCTGTAGTGTCTTGCCAAGACAAGCAGACTCTGCTTCCTCCAACATGCTGAGATGCTTCTGAAGGCAAAGGTGGGGTCTTTCACAAAGAAAGGAAGGTCTCCTGATGAGAAGGACTCTCTCACACTCAGTCTCATTCTTGCTGCTAGTGCACTGGGACATGAAGAGGATCTTGGCACTCAGTGTGTTAGAATGTTCTCTATCACATCTTCCATTTTCTAGCTCGCTTTCCTTCACAGGTGCCTCTGGTAGTTGATGTCTACACGTTTCTTTGTTATCAGGACTAGTATAGACCAACACCAATCCTTCAACCGTGAGAAATCACCCATGAAAATTCTGTTGATCTTTGCGGACTCTCCCAAGTTATCAATGGGGTGAAACTAAGCTCTGGCCCCAGCTCCTCACTGGAGACCCAACCTGAAGACACTTCATTGCTAAGTCATAAAACATAACAAGATTAATGGATGTGAACCAGGCAACCAGCTTGAAGGGATTTCAAGAACATTTTCAACTCCTACAGCAGATACTCACTCTAGAAAATTTGTGCTGACAAGAAAACCCTATGGAGAACCTAGCAGAATAGCATTGAGATCCTGCTTCCTCGGCCAAATCAGCAGCAACCTCAAGTCTTGCAGTATGGGATGAGTTCCCTTACCAAGAAAGACCCCAGTTGTAGTTATCACAAGAAGACAGCAGCACAGACAGGAGCAATTTGACAGCAGACCCAGCAAAAATGTGGGGCAAAATCAGTTCGTACATGGCTGTCCATGGCCCACTGGATGCAGAGTCAGGAATACTGCAGAGTTCATGGCATGTCCCCCATCCAAAAAGGGTCATCCTCAATCTGCAGGGGCCCTGCATAGGAGATGTAGGAGAAGTGGAATGGGACTTGGTGTACCTATTGCTGAGAAACACTTCCCTGCTTGTTCCCCTGACTGCAACCAACCTCCTATGCAGACTGGGGAGGGACAATGACACAGAAAATGACCAGAAAACAGTGTTTATTTGCCCTCCTTTCAGATGACTGGTTCCTGTGAATGGGAAAGGGGCAATGGGGCAGAGATTTCTTGCTTTCCTCCAGAGTGGGGATATAGAGCACAGGGCATCAAGCGGTAGGGAGTGAGAGGACGGGGGTTCTCTGGTGCTTTGATGGACAGGATCCCCAGTCAGGAGACAAAGAAGCCCTACAGGGGCTGAGGGAAGTTTTATGGCTTGCTCAGGTCACACCCCAAATGCAACAGGCAAGCTCTGCAGGGAGAACAAGATGGTGCTGACTCACCACTCCCAACTGGACAAGAAAGGAATCAGACTCAGAAGGGATTTCAGTAACCCCCAGGGCTCTGAACCAGTGTTTGTCCCACTGCTCACCATCCCTGTGAAGGACTGCTGCCATCTGCCAGACAGGAGCCAAGTCCAATTCATGCCATTTTGGAAGAGCTGTGGGTACCTCAGATGCAGAGGCTCAAAGCAGGGTGTACCAGCTACATTGTCTCTGCAATCTTATGTCCCGGCGCCTGCTCCTATTTAAATGACAGGGAAGGGATTTCTTCCTTCATTCTGCCTTTCTCTAGTTTTTGTTTTTTGTCTCCTTCGGTCCAGCCTCCACCTTCTAAACTCTCTTTCTTTGCAGCCCTTTCCCCTCTTTTTCCAGTCCCCTCTCACAGCACTGAGTGTTTGTATATCCTTTTTCAAGTCTCTTCTGTTCATGTATCACCTCTTCTCTTGTGTTACAAAGAGGCAGATGCAGGAGACAGAGCTGTGGAAAATAGAACTCTACTGTAGCAGGGAGAGATGTGATCTTTCTCTTCAACTGAGATAAGAAGACAGGCAGAGGGGAAGGAGAAGAGACCATTCCTGTTTCAGGAATCACCAGGGTGGCATGTCTCTTTCTCCTCCTCCTGGGCGTCCTTTTTACAGTCCTGGGAGTCCTGTTGGAGGACCCTCCAAAAGCTGCTGCTGGCCAGAGCAGCTGACATTGCAGAAGTGGTCTTTCTAAATGCAAGTCTTCCCAATAAAACTGATCTCTAGGGGAATGCTCAGATAGCAGACTTCCATCCCTTCTTTTCAGCATATATTTCTCTGGATGAGGAGTTACAGGTCCATAAGAAGGGACAGTCCTTTGTGAAAGAAGGGGTTCACAAGCCAGACACCTTGCTAAGCCACAAATTTCCCATGACATGTCAGTGAATTGCTTTCTTTGGGCCTAAGTCCCCACTAAGGAAAGGTGGAAGGATGCCACTTCTCCACCATAAAGCCATGTGAGAAGGAAAATGGTTAAAAACAGGTGGGAAGCAGAGATGTCGCATCAGGTGCCTCTGTGTCCACACCACTCCCAAGGGTGATAGGAAAGACACCCTGCTCCAGGCTGACTGCTTGGAGAGCAAGGTGCATCATTGCATCAGCACCTCCTCAGTAGGGTTTCAACCAAGGGACCACCTCCACCACGCAGGTGGGACCACTGAGGTTTCTGGGGAGGGATTTTGCCAGATGACACCTATCCTCTACTTCTGTAGCAAGAGAGGAGTAAAAGGGGAGAGCCTGTCCACAGTAGAGGAGCAGCAGGATCCCCAGCCTGAGAACCAGGGCCAGCTTTTGTCCCCTGCCCAACTCTGGGGCACAGGACTGGTATTGTCCCAGGACTGCCTGGGAAAATGGGAGGGGTTCTCCGTGAAATCTTTCCATACAGTAAAACAGCGTCAGAGCTGGGGAGAGCGAGGAGGGGACGACACAGACATTCGAAAAAATACACATACACACACCCCCCAGCCAAACAATACCCACAGTGTGCTGAGGAAAAGGGAGACCCATGAATTGGGAGTTTGATAAGGATTTGCTCCCGCGCGCGCCCGCTCTCTCAACGGCCCCTTCAGTTTTCCCAACAACCCCCCTCCTTCCCTTGCTGGCTTTCTTGTTTGGGCCCTAAACAGTGCACCGTCTTTGTTCGGGATACAGGTGAATGACAATCATGTGATTAACACACACTCACACACACACACGCACACACATAAAAAGCTTTTTAAGAGCGTCCAGCTTGCTCCAGACCCGAAGACGGGAGAGGAAGCTCGGGCTCAGAGGAGCTGAGGCGGCAGCAGTGGCCAGGATGGGGACAGCCACTAGGATGGATGAGCAGGCGCCACCTTCTCTTTGCAAAATCCCCTTTCTGTGGAGGTGGGCACGTGAGGCGAGGAGGGGCAGGTGGGAGGGAGGGGGCAAGATTTGGCATTTGCGGGTGGGAGGGGGTCTTGCCCCTGATGTCTTCTTGCCTGCACCGGGCTGGTGTGGATTTGCACTGGCTGTATCCCCCTGTGATGCTATGGGAAGGATGGGGAATGACCATACCAACATCATGCCAGTGAGGGGAGCCAGGTTTCCCCCACCAAAGCCAAGCTGGAGGCAAGGGGTTGGTGAGGAAGAGGAGTGGGGAGCCTGCTGCTGTAAAGGGGGAGTGTCTTTCTACCCATAAGGCAGAAAAAGTAAGGGAGAGGGCCAGGCAACCCAGGTGGTCATGGGAGGGTTGCAGATGGCAGAGACAGTTGCCCCATGTTGGAAGTCCACTGTCCCAGTCAGCAATTGCGTATCCAACATCCTCAGTGAGGACTGCATGTCCCTTTTTGTGTGGAGATGCCACTGGGCCCTATCACACCTCATCACCATGGCCATGAAATAGCTGGGAAGCTGGTTACTAGTCCTGGGGGCAAGTGAAGGCTAGTGAGGGCATGGCCAGGTGACCATCTGAACCATCCGTAAGGGAACTCATGAAAGAATTGGAAAAATTAAAAGGTTTCAAACAATTACTCTTTTAATTTTATGATTGCCCAAGTGTGATGCTCCGAGAAAGAGCAGGGAGGAGCAAAGGGAAAGACCGCTATGATGCTTGGAAAATCTGTGAGTCTGCAGATGGTCTCACTCGTGAGACATCACGGGACACGACTGATGACAGCCTGGGAGAGATCAGGACCAGGTCATATCCTTTGCTCGAGCACCCAAGCCCAACCCCGTCTCCACTATTTCCTCCTGCCCTTCTCTCCAAATTCCTTTCCCATCCTATGCCACGACCGTCCTCCCAGGTTCCCAGTGTGTGGATTGTTTTCAAGGCCTTTCTGTGAAGAGGAGAATCAGAGGGTCTCAGAAACCAACGTTTGTGTCAATCTCCTGGATTCTCCATGATCTTCAAAGAGCCCTTCAATTTGCCTTGTGCCATAGGCATCCTCCCAACAGGGAGCTGGGCACAGAAACCACTGCTGAGTTCTGGTCTTTATCACCCCACACCCCTTCTGGCTGAAGCTTCCACTATTGGTCCTAGACCTTCCCAGATGCCTCTGAGCTTCCAGCTGTGGGCATTGGTGAACTGGTTGCTCACAAGGCAGCCTGAGGAGAAAGAAAGCCGCGTGGGTCACTCTGGAAGTGCAGCCGTACCTGCAGCCGTACCTGGGTTTTGGCAGCACCACACAGCATCTGTGTGATTACAGGACAGTTACAACTGCGGGGCTGTGCAGTAGGTTTTGTCATGGAGTATCAGGAGAAACACCAGGCAGGCAATACCTGGACTCATTTACTGCTGGATAGGTTGTTTAACAACCCAGTGTCCTGCACAGGGCAGCAAAAGAAATGTCACAGTGGCTGACCTCCTTCAGGATTATCATTCCCCATGAGCAACAAGGCCTGGATGATGCTGGTTAGTGCCAGCACGGCCCTGCACTCCCACCACCCCAGGACTGGGTGGGAGCCCTCCAGAAATTCTTTGGAGATTGGATCTGGGACACAGTTGCAGAGTCCCATCTGGCTTCAGAGCAGGAGAAAACCTGTTCCCTCTCCAAGACATGGTGAAGGCTGCCACAGGTGCAGGAAACCATATAGCTGCTGCCACGGGTGTGTGGCCTCAATGTGGCCAAACAGACTTTGCTCAGCAGCATTTTTTGCTCTAAACCAATAAAGGCACCAGCTGCGCCAGAGAGGAGGTATAGGGAAAACCTTATGGAGAGTAAAAAGGAGAATCATCTCTGAGCATTGCAAATACTCCAGGCAGCTCCCAGCCCGTCACCTTGGCCAGTCCAATGTTTCATGTGCATGGCAAGGACTTCTGAGGGCTAAACAGAACAATTTTCCTGCATTACTGGGGTCTGGGAAGATCAAAGAGGAATGGGGTAAGCATGTCTGTCTGCTACCTGCTTTGATAGGTGGCACAGAGCCTGCCTGGCTGTTAACCCCCTCGTCTCCTGACAGAGAGGACAAGTGTACTTCCAAAAGGCTAACCTCAAAAAGCATGGACTGAAGGGGTAGAGCCGGGGGAGAAAGACAGATTTCACCTTTTCTTGGATGGAGTCTGGCATATCCAGTGTTATGTAATGGAGGGAGCTGGATGCTTTCGGTCTGCACAGCAGAGGAGAGATGCCAAGAGCCAGAAAGGAAGGGAATTGTACAATACTGGGCAGAACAACCAGAAAAGGGGACCCTCTCAACAGGACCTGTGGTGGTAGCAGTGCTGAGTGACCCCAGTGAACTCATTCAGTGGTGGTCAAGGTGGCTCCAGAGTGATCTTCACCTGTTGCTGGTCCTCTTGGTGCAGGGAGGCTCCTGTGGAGCCAGGGGAAGGGTTAAGTCGCGAAGGCTTCAGCCTGCTGCCTTGGCCCCTGTAATTCCTCCAGAGAGTAGGACTGGGAGAACAAGGAGCCCTTTCTGTTCACAGGAATTAATAGCAAAGAGTCATCTGGGGTGTCATTCAAGCCCTGATCAGCTCCCGGAGGAATGTGAGGGAGAGTGAACGAGGGAGCACGGCCTGAGGCCGAGGCACCAGAGCCAGGGCAAGAGCAGTTCGACTGGGAATCAGAGTTACCAGCCAGCATTTGGGCAGGGGGACTATCTTCTCCTTCACCCCAGTCTCCATGTCCCCTCTGCCCTGTGCAGGAGCTCACCCTGACACTCATATTCAAAGAGAACCCAACAGCTCCTAAGCTTGTCTCTTGTTACCCATCACTTCAGCCCCAGAAGGGGTGAGATGTCCCAGCCCATCAACACCACAGACTCCCCTCTGCTGAGCCTGGAGGGATGTGCCAGGCAACCAGGCGCCAGCACAACCCCAATGCCTTCACACTGCACTTGAACTCCAGGAGGCACCCCCTTTCCAGGGCTCACTCATCACCCCCAGCCTGTGATGGCTGTCAGGTTTGTCCTCCCAAGAAAATTTGCCCATGGAGAGGGTCTCCAGGGAGCCCTCAATCAGAGCTGGGGATAGCAGGCTGTAGCTTAGGGAACCACAAAGTTCAGTGCTGAAACCTTTGCTGCTGCATTGTCTCACCCAAACTGCCTTGGTCACTGAAATTTTGGGAGAAAAAGATTAGTCTAAGGACTTGTCATGCAACTGTTTCATGGCATTGCTTCAGGGCTTCACAGGAAGGCTTGAAAGTACTGCACAGTAACACTGCAGCATTGCCTGTAATGACAACCAGCTCTGCTGAAGCAATAAGAGACTTTGGCCACATCTCTACTATCCTGAGAAGGACAGTTTGGAGGGATTCATCCTACACCGTGACCCCCTTCCTCCTCTTTGCCTGGCCACATCAAGGGCAGTCTATGTGACAATGCACAGTAGCACAGGATGACTTGAGGCTCTGACGATGCAATGTGTTCAGCTCTACCATGCGGACTAGAGGGCCTTCAGGTCAACCCTTCAGGTCAGCCCCAGGTGTGAGCACAGACTGTGACCTGAGCTCACCAGCCTGGCAGCAAGGGTAGGTTGGGCAGATGGTGACCTGCATGAAATGCAAACAGAGCCATGCTGGAGTGCATGAGTAGCTTTTGCTGGCCAAAACATATCCCACCAAAGCCTCCCCTTCTCTCCCCACACACCAGGTTAGTGTATAACCAGTCTTAAGCACTGGCCTTGCATCTCGGCATCCTCTGAACGATGCATGGTGCCACCAGGATGGACTCCTCTGCTCCTGCCCCACTCCCTGTACCACCACCGACACCACTGCCTCAATAAGTGTGCCTTGTCATAGAGGGGTTAATAAATGATGCAAGAAAGAAGGCCTTTAATGCATGATGACCTTTGGCCTTTCATAAATCACAGTGTTGGGCTGCAAATACACGGGGGGCACGAGGCACTGGGGGGAGAGCATGGGAGGGGGTCCATGCAGCTGCGCCACGGAGTTGACATTGTTCCCACCATCACTAAAGTGCAACAAATCCCTCTATTGTGTTCCTGGTTTATCTGGTTCCTCTTGTTTATTAGCAGAGGTTGTTTGGCACTGGCTCCAGCCCTGGGCGGGTGGAAAGAGTGTTGGCACGCACCAGAGAAGGGGAGGGAGGGAGTGGGGGGGATCGGGACTGGAGGACGAGAGCAGTTCATCAATGGCTGTATTGTCCCATCTTTTTTGTTGCTCCTGTAATGATATGTTCGAAAAAAGGGGATTAAAAAAAAAAAAAAAAAAAAAAAAAAAAAGAGGCGGGGGTTTGGGGGGAGGCAAGAGAGGGAGAGAAAGACAAACGGCATAGAAGGACGTGGTAAGAATGGCTGGTCTGGGCCCACAGCGGATGCTGTTGCAGCTGGGGAGGATGGGTCGGGACAGAGCCGCGACGGGGCTGCTCTGCGCCTTTATGCTGCTTATTCAGGTTGAGAGTCGTGATCTCCAGTGGCTCAGGCTGGGCCCACCCGTGCCAACTCTATTCATGGCCAGCTGGGACCACGTGTGCATGGCAGAGAGGATGGGGCAGTGGGGGTGAGGAGTTGGGGCCAGTGGGGAAGGGGAAGGAAGGCTAATCCTCACGTCTCTCAAGACTGAACCTGCCTTCATACAGAAGAGGCAGTTGGGAGGCACAGCATTCTCAAAGCATTGTCCGTGTCCTTCATCCTGCTTGGTTATAGTTCCCCAACCTACCCACCCATTATAGAAAGCAATAGGGCCAATTCCCAAATTAGCAGAGATTTTCTTGTGCTCAGACCTTGCTTACACTTGCATTTTTTCACCTGCAGCTGCCTATGGACACATGCCCATGAAGAGCTCCACTGATTTTCATGGGGATCCCTGGGACAGCACTTCCAGGATTGCTGGAAGGTGATTACACTTTGCTTGCCACTTTGACTTAAGCTAGTTGACAGCATGGGTAAAACTGCCACAGACGCAGAGGCTTCGCTCGTCATTGCCCTGTCTGTTGCTACACATGAAGCTGAACATACACAAACATCTCTAAGAGGTGCATATCCCACCATAAACAGCCTTATTGAGATCAAAGTGAAATTTATTGATAAAAGAGTGAAATTCTGTCTGGGATGCTTGAGGGCATTTTCTAGTTCATTTCGGGCCACTGCTGCCTGGGTTTTTGCTCAATCACACTGTCTATTTCTGCTCCAGTGACTCCACCACCTCAGAGGTGTCAGGCATGTTGATCTGGACACTCACAGGAGCTCTGTGGAGATTTTTATTTTTTTATATCAAATGGCATAACTCAGAGATTGAAACATTCTGCTAAACTTGAAATAGCAGGTTTTATTTTATGGTTATTAGACTCTTGTATCTGACCTCTCATCTTTCAATCTAGGTCAAGTTTTAAATGCAAAATGCTGGCTTGAAGTGAAATGTCAGAAATTAACTTTGAAAAAGTCCATTCACACCATTTTGGCATTTAGAAAAGAATAATTCAGGAAAATTGCCTTGAATTGAAATGTTTTGATATTTTAAAAATTTGTCTCCCACACTCTCTTTTCAGTCAAAAGTGCTTATTGAATCATGTCTGGATTTGCAACTGGTTTCATTTCCCTGAAGTCACATTTCTTGGTAAATTATTTAGCAATAAATGTTTCACCTGGTACCAGTCATTTCCACATTCAGATGATGCCACATCCCTGCCATTCTTGGGAGGTCTCAGGGTCTCCTCGAAGTCCTGGAGTGTGGTTGGGTTCTTGTTTTCCCCTAGTCTCACCTTGGCACAGGTGATCTCAGAACTCACAGCAGGCCTGCCATCAGTCTGTGCCACCTACTCTCTGAAGGTCAGTTGTAAAGCCCAGCACTGGCACAGCTGTACCTTTCTGGCCTTAAAAATTAGAGGCTTAAGTTCATTTAAAGTGGTTGCAGATGTTTGTGCAGCTGCAGCTCAGGGTATTTCTAAAGGGATATGTGAGGAGTGGCAGCGATATGAAGGGCTGAGAGGAGGGAATAAGACAGACTCTTCCTCATCATGTGGATATACAGCAGCGCATGCCAAGAGACCCTTTTCACCTGAGTGGAAAATGAAGTGTGTCAAAGCTAAGTAATATTGGTGACTTAACTGAAGTTAACATTTTTCATACCCACATAAATCTCTCCCTGCATAGAGATATGCAAGGTAGTGATGACAGATTTTACAGCTGCCAGCAGCTTCCCAACCCCTCATTTAAAGGGTGGTTCAGCTCCCCACTTCATCTTCTGCCCATCACACCTCTTCAACAGAAGACTGATGACGTTCTCCGCTATAAGAAATTATCAAACCTGATTATTAGCTTTCCCCAGTCAGATCCTGCTCCATATCCAGCAGGTACTTCCATACCCAGTGTCAGCTAAAGCATCTTCCTCTGAAAAGAGAGAATGAATAGGCAAGATTCAAAGAATGAATAGGCAATTGTCCAAGCAACACGACAAGAGGCACTGTGCAGAAATTGATGCACAAGAAGTTCCACCTTAATATGGGCTAGAACTCCTTTACTGTGCAGGTGACTGTGCACTGGAACATGTTGCCAAGACAGTTTGTGGAGGTTCCCTCATTGAAGAAATTCAAGAACCATCTGGATGCAATCCTATGCAATGTGCTCTAGTATGACCCTGCTTGAGCAGTGAGGTTGGACCAGATGACCTCCTGTGGTCCCTTCCAACCTGACCCATTCCATGATTCTGTGAATAATTCCCAGCATCAGTCAGTATTTGCTCAGATAAAACATTCAGGTCCACTTGTCCTTCCCTTCCTCTAGTCCAGTGAGAGGGGACTTCATAGGACTCCTGCATTACAAACCCAGAGAGTTACAGGGTTTTCCTTGAAAAAATCTGGTCACATGATGAGTATAACAGTAAACTGGAAACAGAGTATAGTTTGCCTGTGTCAACTTGAACTGGTGGCAACATTAACCCCTCACCTGTGCTGGACAGTCACAGAAATGTATTGAAGCCAAATGCCCTCACAGCAGGTGGCACTTGTGGCTTTGAAGGAGAAGTTAGTGTCGGCCCAGAGTAGGTCATGACGTGTCACAGAAAGGACAGAGCACTGGCTCCTGGATTTATAGCAGGCAAGTGCATCCCTGAGTGTCCTCAAAGGAAAGTCTAGCCTAAGCTGCTCTCCCTGCAGGCAGCCCCAGGATCACACTGCAGATGCTCCTAAGACCATTCAATGGGCAGTGATGAGGACCAGTCAGGTTGCCTCAAGGCCGTGCCTGCAAAGCACTGTAGTTTGCAGCAGGAAGCACCTCTCCTTCCACATGAGCAGGTAATAGAAAAGAAAATAAATTCTCATCACGGACACGAAGAGGACACCTCATCCCAGACCACGTGAGAGACACTCCTTGGACACTGAGGTCTCAGCTGTGCTCATGGTCGGCCTGACTGCTTTTAGGGGCATCCCTTGGGGCACTCACTATGAACTTCACAGTCTGAGCAGTTGTCAAGAATCTTACCACTAAGTTTTGCTTCTCGAACCCCAGGAAAGTTCAAGGAATCACTTGCCAAAATAGACTGGGAGTTTTTAAATGGGTATCAGCATTAAGCTGGCAATTCTTAACAAGGCCACATAAATTTCCTAATCAAGAGGTACATTTGGGATGTTTTAAACCTAAGTGGCACCTCTTGGGAACAGCCCAGGCCCTGTACCTCTGAGACAGTTGAACATTTTGCACTTTGCTCAGGAGCAGAAAAGGAGTCACAGCCCGCCGGGACGTGTGACACGGTGACTAGAGGAGCATGGCACTGCTCGCTGAGCATCCCGGCCCAGATGGCACAGCTGAACCTGGCGGGCAGCAGGACTCCCCAGCACCGCCGGCTGCACCAGTGCCTGCTCCCACGCTGTCCACAGCACAGCTGCCTCATGTCCCCTCCTCTCCCTATCCCCCAGGGGACAACACTGTATCCGTGGTCCCCTGGCCACCAACGTGGCCCCTCTATCAGGGGTCCCCTCGCTCACTGGTCAGCTCTGTTTGAATCAAGGCATGAGAATTTCTTCTTCATTCGCACAATCATCTTGCCTTGCCCCCCCCCCCATCAATATCCTCCTTCCCTGCCTCCCTCCTCCTTCCCGCCGCCTCCCCCTTCTCTCCCTGGAACTTCCCTGCAGCTGCAGAGCTGGCCAGACAATCGGGTGTTTTAGAGAAATACATTTTTGGGCTAATTTGCCATGCATAAGTGTTTCTCTTACCCTTTAAAGGCAGGGAACAAAGAGCACATTCTCTGGGAGCTCTGCCCTGTTGTGAGCAGCCCTGCAGCTGTACAGCACTGTGCTACCCTCCGCTCTCCTGCTCTGCTCTCTGCTAACTGTGCAAAGAGATGGGGCTCTGCTTCTCCTCGGGACCACAACATCTCCTACCCGTCATTACACATTTCTTTCTGCTTTGTATTTTTTTTTAAAGCAGAGCCAGAACAAGTGGGGAGGGAAGGGATTTTGGCATCACTGTCACCTAGACTGACTTGCCAGATCCTCCAGGTAGAGTCTTTTATGTTGAGACTTTGTTTATTTAGAGACAGTCTTAATTTTCCTTTATTTGGGGCTTAATCCTGTGTCCAAGTGAAAAATTTATTTTATCCCCTTGATAAGTAACACTGTGGCAATGTGTTACACACACCATATTAGAATGCATGAAATTTTGTCGTGTCAAAAAAACCTAGTCAAAATTTAAGTCCTGTGAGAGGTTTCCAGGTCCTTTTTTCTGACTTCAAACACTGGTAGCCATCCCTGCCCATGTCTGGAACTGTTCAAGGTCAGGTTATATGGGGCTTTGAGCAATCTGGTCTACTGGTGTGACATCCCCCTCTGTGGCAGGAAGGTTGGAACTAGAGGATTTTTAGGGTCCCTTCCAAACCAAACCATTCTATGATTCTATGATTCCTGGGTGGGAGGATTTTCCTTTTCAAGGCTAAGATGCTGAGTGATAAACAGATTTGGCCTTGTGCATTAAATTGGGAAGAGAATGCAGATGTTCTGTCATGAATCACTCACAGGTTGTGGAAGAAGGAGGTAGCCTGGAGCAGCTGGACACTGAGAACTAAAGATTTTTGTCACTTTTTGGGAATCTCATTTCAGCACTTGCTGAATAATCCTTTTCCTATCCAAAGAAAGCTGTCCAGCAAATTTCTTCCCAAGTGGAGTGACAGGTTCTGGTATAAGCAAAACAAGGCTTTTAAACCAGCCATGGTGCATTCACTTGCACTTACACTTTAGCAGCACCGTATCCAGGCAAATTCTTCCCATCAGCCCACTCCCATCTGCGAGGAGAGGAGAAGAGAGGAGCGTTTGGTGGAACATGTAATTCAGGAAAAGATTATGGACTATGGACTAAGATCGTGAGCTTCTAAGCCAGGAAAAGCCAGCTTGGAGGAAATGATAGCTAGAGAATCATATGGTATAAGAAGATATAATCCACAGCACCACCCAAGTGCTAGGACAGTGGAATAGGTTGAGCCTCACCTAGCACAGTCACATAAATTCCTCAGTTTCTTCCTGACTCCATGAGCCCTTTGCACTCAGCAAGGTTGGTAGCCATATGCTGGTAGGACCTAGGGGGCTGTGAATGGAGATAAGTCTCAAAGATGCGCATTAACTGACAGTGTAGTAGCACTTGTTCTACACAGAACAGCACCTGCTTGTAGCTCAGCTGAGGTCTCAATGCTCTGAGACTCCTGCCTTGCTGTGCTACTGTGGATGAGTTGTATGAGGTAGCAGTGGAAAACTTAAACTTTTTTAGTTTTCAAACCTCATTTCAAACTCCAGAACCTCTCTTCTGACCTTACGGTAACTCCAGTAAGTGCCAATCAGGTATTAAAACCATAGTGCCAAGAAAAAGTCAATTTCTGCCAGACTCACACCTGCAATAGCGAAAATCCCATTGAGCAATGAGTTTAATCATATTTAGTATCCCCTCTGGGTAAATGTCCTCCAATCCCTTTAGGAGACTGAATTTGAACATTTCCCTGGCAGGACTGCAGGGGACATTACACAGCACAGGTGGTCTAAGTTGCACAGGTAGGTTGGACTCCAAGACCAAGTGCCAACACAAACACCCTAAAGCCCTGGATGAGGTTCGCAGGAGTAAAATTCAACTCCAGCCTTTATGGTTATACCATCTCAGTAAGACAGAGGGAGAGACAGAAAGGAAAGGGAGGCAGAAGGTCAGGGAGAGGGGGAGGGCTGGGAGCCTGCAGATTTCTGTTGCCACATGATTTTCCTGGTTGTTTTCAAACTGCTGCTCTAACAGACGCACACGAGTCCCATGTGATGGCTTATTTACGAAAGCACAGTTGTAAAGCTGTGTGCATCTCACATCCGCTCAGAGCCCACCTGACTGCAGGCTCCACAGGCACCCACTGCATCCTCCCCATCTGCACCATCAGGCCAAGGGGGATGGGTGACCCATGGTGAGTGAACACTGCCCTTGACCTTGTGAGACAGTGAGGCAGAGAGGAGAATTGCCTTTCCATTTCCAGACTGCTCTTTGAAACTCTTTGCCTGGCACTGTGTTAGGAGGCTCCAAAGGTAGGGTGTTGTCCCTTCTGTACCGTTATAAGGAGAAAAAGCTTTTCTTTCAGACCTGTCTGCCTTCCTTCTTCTATTTTGTAGAGCACCCAGAAGAAAGCTTGTATTCAAACTGACACAGCCTACGCCTATATCCACCATGGATAGGTGCAGATCCTGTTTCCTAGGGTAGAACTTTGTCTGGTACCATCATCACAAAAGTCTCCTTTCATCTGAAGATCCACTCAATAAAAGAGGAAACCTCCTTATAAAGAACAGGGAGGAGGTGAAGAGAGAGAGTTCACAATTAAATAAAGATGGTTGTTTCTTTGGAAATGGAGGATTTGGCTTACCTTCAATTCATTTGTACAGAGAACCCCTAACTCCAGTAAAATTGTTCTTCTCAGACAAAGAGAGGACTAAGACTTGAGCAAGGGAGATAAAATGTGTGAGAACAGAGTTTTTGAAGGCCAACAACAGAAACTGAATTCACAGAGGCCATGATGGGACAAGATTATGCTGCAGTAAACCATTTATTTTGTGGATGGTGTTTTCCTCACTCCACAATCCTAGCTGCCATCATCCGTAAGAAAAATGTCAATGGGAAAGAGTAGTCATTTCATATGCTACAAAAACCCCTACAGTGATCTTTTCCCAAACCTTTCTTCTATGGAGAAAGGACATCTGAAATTTTAAAACTTTGATATGGTCAAACCACCAAACATAATCCCTACCTCATTTTCTCAGGCAATTCTCTTTCTTAAATTGCCCCAGAGCCAAGACGGCTACCTCGCCACACAGATTACGCCTCCCATGGCCATGCCTCTTTCCCTCATGCTCAGTAAATCATCTCCATGAAGGGTTAATTCAACCAGGGCCTTTTACTCCAAGTTGTTTTCCAAGTAGCTGAGAGAATAGGTCTCTTGTTACAAACATGGCTTCTGGGCATTTGGTGATGCTTTCCCTTTTCTCTCTCTCATTACTACAAAAGGATCTTTTGTTCTCATCTCTCTGTCTCATTTACTCTCCCCCACTCTGCTCTCGCCTCTTCCCTCCATTGGCTGCCAAGTGACTAAGGAATGGCAAAAAATGGCTATAGCTTGGTCATGGCAAATATTCCTTCCCTTATTATCTGATAGAGACCTTGAGCATCTATGTGAAGGGCCCTCTGCCTCCCCCCCGCCTTCCCTGGCTTTTCTTAGGCGTGGGGAAAAATGAGTCAGACACAACAGGGCAGGATATAAGTTGAATCAGCCCAACATGCTAATGGAAATGTCTTGTGAATTGAGTCATGGTGCCTGTTTCAGGAAAATTAAATGATAGGGACCCAGAACTGGCAGGACTTGAGTGGCAGCTTCAGCAGGTCTGGATTTTTATGGGAACTCGGCATTTATTAAAAAATACATGGGAGGCACAAAAAAGTAACTTTCTTGCCTCAGCATTTACTGATTCAGCTGTTTGTAAGCTGGAGCCATCACTCTGTTGTATGGGTTGTAGTGTCCCATGGTTTCTCTGCACTATTGCTGTGAATCTTCTTGTGCATGATCTACCAAAGAAAAGTTGTGGCAAAACCCCAGGAACATTATATCTTCCCACATCCCATTGAAATTATACCTCAGGCATTCCTACAGGCATCCTTCTAGCTATACTCTGCTTGCACATGTTGCTCCACTGAGTCACCTCACACATACGCAGATATGTATAAGATCACATGACACCAAAGTCACTGCAACTTCTACAGTGACCTTTCTGCAACAGAAGCAATCCCCTAGCCACATTCCCACACTCGCTGCCTTTTACAGCGTTTGGGTATAAACTTCACTGATACTGCTTTCTGCAAAAAATAAAATTCTTCGGTCTCACCTGAAGCAAATCCTCCTGCCTTTCTGCTCACCTTGTCTACTCACCCTCTTGACTCCTCTCTCCAGCCTTTGTCCTGAGTCCATTTCACTCCATGTCATCCTTCAGGTGAACACAGCATATGCTGCTCGGGTCCATCCGCCAAGCTTTCTGCACCCTTCTCCCATTCAGTGCCTTAACCGTTTTGGAAGGTCTTAGAAACAATAATGAAATTTCAGCCTTAGCAACGTCCCGCACACACACATACAAAGCTATGGATGTAAGGCGTTATGAGGAGAATTTTTACTCCTGTAGTGAAGGGGAATGGACTAAACAGATAAAAGGGCCATTATATTCCCACATTAGAAGGACTTCTTGTCTGGTGGATTTTAACCAAGCTGGTTAAAACATCATGAAAATGATGCACTGACCAACTCTTTATATTCATATGACTCGGCTCACAATAAAGATTTGTGCTTAGTCAACCATATCTGTTCTGAAACAGGGTGCAGAGCGGCTTTCACTGTAAAGTCTCAAGCTCATCTAATGTGTCACAATTAAGAAATATATAATAATCCTTTTTCCTGCCTCCTGGCTTAGTAGCATGTGAATGAATCCCAACATAGACACAGAGATCCTTACTGCAATCCCAGCTGTGCCCCACCACTCCCACAGTAGCTCTATGTACAGAGTGCTTGCCAGGAGTGTGCAGTCAGCCTTAGTAGATAAACAATGATCATCTCCATCACAAAGGACAGCTGAAGGATCATGAGATGAAGAATTTTACTCTTGTCAACAAACCAAGTCTCTGGAAGATCTAGAAACTCGTTAATTCAAATGTTGTGGATCTAATGCTACAAACATAAACCTCCCCACCAAGCAGTGCCCCTGATGAAGTCATGCATTGCTGGATCTTCTTGGAAACCCCCATTAAACCATGGTGAAACTTTAGGAAAAGGCTTTCCTTCTCCCTGGTTTCAATTCTCCTTCACAGGGTGTGATCCCACACTCCCCAAGTGAGCACTACTGTAGTCAAAGTCATTACACCGTCTAGAGAGCCCTGTCAGGGTCATCTTTGTACCCCATGGAGACCAAGAGGTCAGCTGTTGAAGTCGCTTGGGAAAAAAAAATCTACCACCACCTCTTTCACAGATAAGAAGCCCAAGGATGGATTATGGATTCTTGCTTAGATAATTTTGGATGAATCAAGAAAAGAGAGGAGGGATAGCTAGATGGCTAAATAAAGCCAATGAGATCACATGTTCCGCCTTTTTATCTGCTTTTCTCTTTCTGCTTTTGGACAACAAAGCTTCCTTTGATACAGAAGAAGAGGGGGTAGGGAGGGTGGGGAGAGGGGGTGCCAGAGTCACCCCAGTGGCCCCTGGTCACTTATCCATGCTCCTTAATGTGATGTTCCCACTGACAGAGACAGAAAAAAACAATGATCTCATGATTCCAGAAACGATTCACGCAAACAACCCTGGGAGATCGGGGTGAAGGGGACAGGAAAGAGGGGTAGAGGATGAGTGAGAATTAAGACGAGAAAGGGAGAAGAAAGGGTAGAAGTAGTAGGGAGAGGGTACTTGGAAATCAGGACCTTGGAGGGCAACTATGAATGAAGGTAGACTCTTGAGGTCACAGTCCAAAAGAGAATGTGTAGAGGGATTTTAGAGTAAAGGAGAAGAAAGAGGAGTCCTGAGATCAAGGTAACAAGACTAGTGGAGAAGGTTAGGTGTGACATTATATGGCAGGACTGAGGGCAGGGTCAGGGATAAGACTTGACTGAGTTGTCAAAATGTAGGAAAAGGGAGGCTGGGCTCAGAGGCAGTGTGGTGGGATGTTGAACAAGGGTTCGATATGACAATGAGAAGGAAAGGAGGGGGAAATACCTATGGGGTTAGGAGCAGAAGAGCTAAGACTTGCTGAAACTTGCTACTTCTGCGTTCAGCTACACAAAACCAGGTCACCAAATCTGCCATGAGAATAATCCTGGTCTCCATCCCAGAGCCAGCAGACACCTGAGGCATTCTGCCATGTCCAAAGGAGGCAGTGGTGAGGCAGTGTGGCTAAAGACAGGCAGTCAGTCTTGGTTTCCGCTTTGGTTGGGCTGATCTCTCTGCAGGAGACCTTCACATCTACAGAGAGGAGTATTACACCTCACCTGCCAGCAGCCATTTCCTTCAGCCTTCTCCCTTTCCTTCCCTCACATCCATTTGTTCCTCCTTCTCTTCTTCTCTCCCTCCATCCTTCCTCACCACCTTGCCACAGAGAGACAAGAGCTCAGCACAGTTGGCAGGAGACATCTCACTTTCTTCTCCATTCCCCCAGGGCACTGCCGCCCCAGCCCCACTTATCCCAAACCAGTGAAGCAGCCAGGGTCTCAGAGGAGACTTTTGAACTCACAGGGCTCCTGGTGGAGCTGGGACAAAGAGCGGGATGAAAGACTGGGGAAACAACTAAAAGAAAAAGTGTCTCCCGCAATGAGCTGCCACATCCATGTCTCATAGCTCTCCCCAACACTGGTCTGTCCCAGGGGCTCATCACATCTCCCCCTCCTCTGTCTGCTCTGTGGTGGCTAATCAGTGAGTCACTGACAGTCTCTGTCCATCACTCGTCTCTGCACGCAATGGGGTAATTAAACCCTGACCCTGCGCTCCTTTTATCCATTTCCTCTGCACAGTCACTCCCCAAAATGGCAGAGGGGAGGGCCTGCTGTGGAGGCTCCTGCCCCAGTCTCCAGCTATAATGAAGATGCAAAGGACTTGCTCTGAAAAAGAAAGAGGCTAAAGGGGCAGCCAAAGAGGTGTTGAGTGGTATAAGGTGCTGAGCTCTGCTGACCTACCTCCATCAGGCAAGGCTTTTGTAAACCTTTAGTTCTTTATCATCATGCCCACAGGTTGCCCAGCATCCTTTCCCTGTCCAAGCATACCTACAGAAAACCCACCACTCCTCTGAATGTCCTCAGAGCAGTGCCAGGTGCGGTGCCCAGCTCAGGTCTAGCAAAGCTTTCCAGGAGCCTCAGTATACCCAACCCTGGGTTTGTTCCTCCACAATACCAATCAAATCTTCTGCACTCCCTGGTGTGAACCCATTGCCTCCACTCAGACTAAGCCCAGTGTCTCAGGCCTGACACTTTGCTTTTTTCCTCATTAAACTCCTGCAGAAGGGCAGAGGTATTTCTTGGTGACAGGGTGCATCCCATGGAGTATGATGGATGGACACAGGAGCAGCCTAGGACAAGGTGACAAGATCACCTGCACAGCAGGACAATGGAGGATGCACCCAATGACAGGCAGGAGTCACAAAATGCCAAGAAGTTCTTATCTTTTTTAAAAAACTTTCTTTCTCTTTCTGCTTTCAGGAACTCCATAAAATTTATTACCCAGATTGATAAACAGCCAGAAATGATGTCGAGCAATCCAGACTCTGCTTCCTCCTCCCTACCCCAAGTAGGGAAGCTGCCTCCCTCCCACGCATGAGCAAGAAGGGTTGGGGCCACCCGGGGAAGGGCATGACGGGTAAAGCAGTGCCCCCGAACAATTAAGCACTGTCTCAGGCATTGCACACCCTTGTCCCGGGAACAAAAGAGTCACACACAAGAGACCTGACTGTGAAGCCTCCATCCGCTTTCATCACTGACCCCCAGGGCTATCAGGGCACAAGGTCAGCCCACTTAAACTCCAAACTCGGCCAGAAATAGAGCTGGGAAGTGGGCAAGGGTGGCCAACTGCAGGGGTCTCCAACCATTTGAGGGGTTCTTTGACTGAGCTGTTTCATGTCATCAAAGACGCATTTTTTTCTGGAAGGAAAATGGAGAGCAGTGGGTGTGAAGGGAGTAAGGGGGAGGCAGGGTGTTCACCATGAATTATGACCGCTTTCAACAAGAGTCTTTTACATTGCAGAGGTGAGGAGAGGATGGGGTAATTGGGCATGTTAGACCCATGCAATAAAGAGGGCAAGTCTCTGCCTGTTTCCCACCCTTCACTCTGCCACTGTTCATGAGATGTGGTCCCCCATATGCCCTATCATCATTCCGTTGTGGAGTTCAACACTCCAAGGGCTCATCCCAAGGACCACAAGGTTTGATAGCACTCTGCAAGACCAACAGTGATCCCAGGCTGTGCAATAGTGTGTGGTCATGCCCCTGGTATGGAAAGGCTGAAATTTGCCTTACAAATAAAAACCCATCACCTAAGACAGGTTTCATGCTTTCCACCCACAAGGTCTCAAAAAACCTATTAGGTTTTAAGCTTCTTGGTTTTTTCAGTTTCAAATAGCACCTTTGCAAGTAATGATTCCATAGAGGTAACAGCTGTACCTTCCAGGGTTGGCACTGAGCAGTGTTTAGCAGTGGATAAGAGCAGAGGCTCCTGAGATCTATCTCTTTGATAGGAGGAGAAATCTATGGAGGACTGAAATGTGTCTGGGGCATGTGGAAATAAAGAGCATCTATCACAAAGCATTGTCCATTTCACCCAGCTTCCCTCTGGGTAAATCTCCAAGAATCCTAAATGCAAGAAATTTCAGAGGAAGGAAAATTAAAACACCCGGTAGCAGTCTCCTATTCCACCTCAATAAGGCCATCTCCCACCTGCACCACAGAGAGGCCACTGCAGGTGTTTGCAGCACCCGGCAGAAGTGGGGCAGGGGCAGGGCAGGTAGGCTGTGGAGTGGTGAGTAGGGAATACAATCCCCACACTTACTGAAAGCTGCCCCCAAAACAGACAACATGGCTCAAGGGGCAGCAGTCAAGGAGGATGTTAGCTCAGAGTTAGTTGTGTTGACACTGAAAACAGTAGCAGAAAAGCAGCCAGAAACATGAGATTCGGCACAGCCTCAGTACACAGAAATGTGTCTGAGTGCCAAGAAGCTAGCCAGTCATGCAACATGGGATCTGCTTGCAGACTCCTTATTACACATGATGAAAGACAAGCAGAAGGGAGCTTTGACTCTCAAAGTTTTCACTGACTGTGTTTATGGAGGTAGAAAATATCAGTACATGCAAACAGAGCCCTCTTGATCCAAGCTGCATTGGTAAACTGTAAGCAGTGAGCCCAATTTTCAGGAAAAAGCTTTTGATGCAATTACTCAGACCTATTCTTGAAAATTAACAGGTTCATGGGATTTTTTTTTTTACGAGTTGGCTAACCTTATATTCTTGGATGTTAGGTAACCATTTGCATCAATAAGTCATTACTTTTTTCCCTTTGGAGGAGGCAATCAGGTGGATTTCTGATATTGAGACAGACATGGCTGTAGGGCACATGCAGAGTCATTCTCCATCTCACACAAAAAGAATCCCATCGATCTTGGACACACTGGGGCAGCTGTGCACAAAAGGCAGGGTCAGTCAGCACACCCATACAAAGGGCAGTGTTCAGGGACATACCAAAGGACATGCACAACATGCACACATCACTGGAAGAGCACAAAAACAAGGCACGTCAGACCTACAGGTTTTGGCCTTGTCAGTGTCAGCAAGTCCGATTTTTCACCTCAGGCCAGTACTGTCTATTATCTTTCTGTCTAATGGCAGGAGTTGCCAGCAAATGAGATATTCACTGCTCATTCTTCTCCCTTGCAGCTCTCGGAAAGGAAGCGGACGGCAGGAGAAATGAGGTTCACAACTTCTTTTAACCAGGCTGTTGCCCAGCCATGCACAAGGCCCTGAACAATCCCCTTGGGCACAAGCAAATTATTTACATTATACAAGTGTTCTTCTAGATGCCGGGGGGAGGAGGGTGTGGGGTGGAGGCGGGGGGTAGAAATTCTTTTTACTCTATTTCTCCTTGCAGTAAAATAGGAGAAATATCCCAACTTCGCAAATCCTGAACCCAGGCCCCTTCCTGCAGCAGCAGTTCCGGGAAGTGCCCACACGGTGGCGATGCCCCTTTAGAAATGGAGCAAAGCCCACGGGAGACAGCGCAGGGACAGCGAGGGACACGCGAACCCTGGAGCAGTTCTGCCGGGACATGGGACGGACAAGCAGGCTCGAGCTGTGACTCTGCCGACGATCTGCCGTGTGGCATTTGCTTAATGAGCTCTCGTCTGTATTAGCTGTCAGCTTTGGGGAGGTTCTGCAGGGTGACCCTCTGTGCTTGTGTTGCAGGGTCTCTCTCAGGACCACAGCGTGTCGGACTCTGCCCTGTTAAATTTTCACTACGTTTAGGGATGGATATTCCACCACCTCTCTGGGCTGATGTTTACCCACCCTCACAGTGATTTTTTTTTTCCCCCTTTTATTGCTCAGTAATTCCATCTTACAACTTGCAACCCCTGCCTCTTGTGTTTTGCTATGCAAAAACTCTGATAAGAGGCTGGCTCTGTCTTCTCTGTATCATCCTCAGCCATAGTCAAGTGCTGAGTCCCAGCAAGCTCCTCATGCAGAGATCAGGGCCTGGCCCATCAATTCTAGAGCTTCACTGATGTAAAACTCCTGTTAGTGGCCAGGGTCAGGATGTCAGTCTCTTCTCTTCACAGAGCTCCCACCTGAAGAACTGCATTTCTCATTCAGCTTTTCTTTGTAAATAAATCACTTCTTAGACACAGGGCTTCAAAATGATTATTAACAACATGCTCTTGCCCTTGTACTCCAGCATTGTGGGTGGCTTCAGCTGGGTTTTTGATGTATGCAGACAAGAGGCTCATGGGGCTACACACTGCAAACACTAACCACCCTCTCTGACAGCAAGAGAGGTCATCATTATCAGCCAGTCCTTGTTCCTAGTCATGGAGGTGTTTCCAGTTCAAAAAGTTCAGTGTTGGGGTGGTTTTTTTTGATCTGTGACAGTGAGTTGGGTTTGGCAGCCTGGTAATTGCTCAGAGGTCAGCAGCGGCTGGAAGAGATGACACATAATGCAACAAGGCAACCACACACTTCTGGGAAATCAAAGCATTCTTCCAGTGATGGTGCTGTCTTGATGGAGGCAGAAAAACACCCAACTAGTACCCACACACACATCCTAGAGGAGAAAAACGCGGGATCCTGCCACACACATGGAGCGCAGTGGTTTTCATATGGCTGTGCTGACTGACTCCCACATCACTGCTTCCACAGGTCACCGCGGGTCTGCCAGCAGTAGGGGTGATTGTGCCAACCAGTTTTATCGAATCACAGAATAAATGAGGTTGGAAAAGACCCCTGAGATCATCGAGTCCAATCTATGAGTCAATACCACCACGGCACTTAGTGCCATTTCCAGTCTTTCTTTGAATACTCTCGGGGATGGTGACTCCACCACCTCTCTTGGCAGTCAGTCCATTCCAAAGTCTAATCACCTTTTCTGTGAAGAAATTCCTCCTAATGTCCAACCTAAACCTCCCCTGGCACAGCTTGAGGCTGATTGCCTGTGAGAAGAGGCTGAGGTAGTTGGCTACAATCTCCTTTCAGGTAGTTGTAGAGAGTGATGAGGTCACCCCTGAGTCTCCTTTTCCCCAGCCTAAACAACCCCAGCTCCCTCAGCCACTCCTCATAAGGCTGCTCCAGAAGGGTCTGTGCTCCAGACCCTTCACCAGCATTGCCCTTCTCTGGACACACTCCAGCACCTCAACATCTTTCTTGAATTGAGGAGCCCAGGACTGCACCCAAGATTCAAGGTGTG